>NW_006442484.1:16316313-16329033 GCF_000325575.1 Pteropus alecto
TTAAATTTATTGAACTATTACTTTTAGAGTGCATATGGATACTTTCCAGGATAGACCACATGATAGGCCACAAAATAAACTTCAATAAATTTAAGAAGATTGAAATGATATCAAGTGTCTTCTCCTACCACAATGGTATGGAACTAGATATCAACCACCAGAAAAAACTAGAAAATACACAAACATATAGAGGCTAAATAACATGCTACTAAACAACAAATGAGTTAACAATGAGATCAAGAAAAAAAATTTAAAAATACCCAGAGACAAATAAAAATTTAAACACACAATGACTCAAAATCTATGGGACAGAGCAAAAGCAGTCCTGCGAGGGAAATTCATAGCAATACAGGCCTACCTAAAGGAACAAGAAAAATCTAAAATAAACAATCTAAACTTACACTTAAAAGTACTAGAAAAAGAACAACAAACAAAACCAAAAGTGAGCCAAAGGAAGGAAATAATAAAGATCAAAGCAGAAATAAATGAAATAGATCCTAGAAAAACAACACAAAAGATCAATGAAACCGAGAGCTGGTTCTTTGAAAGGGTAAACAAAATTGATAAACCTTTAACCAGACTTGTCAAGAAAAAAAGAGAGAGGACCTAAATAAATAAAATCAGGAGTGAAAGAAGAGAAATAACAATGAACACCACAGAAAAGCAAAGGATTATAAAAAAATACTATAAGCAATTGTATGCCAACTAATTGGACAATCTGTAAGAAATAGATACATTCCTAGAAATATACAGTCTCCCAAGACTGAGTCAAGAAGAAACAGAAAACCTGAACTGACTGATTACCACCAACAAAATCAAATCAGTAGTCAAAAATCTCCCAAAAAACAAAAGTCCTGGACTGGGTAGTTTCATAGATGAATTTTACCAAACATCAAAGAAGAATTAATACTTACTCTTCTCAAACTATTCCAAAAATTCAAGAAAAGGAAAGGTTCCCAAACTTTTATGAAGCCACGATTACCCTGATTCTGAAACCAGACAGAGACGTTACAATAAAAGAAAACTATAGGCTGATATCTTTGATGAATATTGATGCAAAAATCCTCAACAAAATATTAGCATACTGAATTATGTTAACTACATTGTTATAATATTAATTACATTAATATTACAATATTTGCTATTGAATATGGGACTGGGCCCAGTATTAGTGAGCGCACCTAGCATCCAGATCATGGTCTTTAATAACATTTCTCAATAAAAAAATCAGGGATGCTTGGAGAAATATATGCTTCTAGCACTGGAGCAGAAAATATATAAGATGAGCCTGAAACTCGTGCAGTGCCAGAAAGTAAGGAAGTGTCAAAGAGACTCAGAAGTCAACCGAAAGAGCTCCCAATGGTCAACTTGAGAAATAAAATATCGTAGTACTGGATTATAACCGAAGTATACAGTAATTCTTTATGAGTTCATACTGACCTAAATGGTTGAATAAATAGATAATTAATCGAAGGGAAAGAAAAGACAAATCTCCCATGAAGAATTCCAAACAATGTATGTATATACTCCTCCTTTAAACAGACAGAGCATAACTTCCACCACTTAAGTAAGGGCTTAACTTATTGACTTTATTCCAGAGAATATAGTACAGAAGTGGGGAAAAGCATAACTTGTCATTGGAGAAATCAGCTGGGTCAACATCATAGTTGACATCAACAACAATAAGTAGTCTTGATAGTATATACTCTTGACATGATATAATGAGAATGGCACTTTACCCCTGTGATCATCTTCCCCAAAATGCTTAACCTCTGTCTAAACATGAGAAAAATATCAGACAAACCCAAATTCTTGATAGTATGTACTTTTGACATGACATAATGAGAATGGCACTTTACTTCTGTGATCGTCTTCCTCCAAATCCTTAATCTCTGTCTAAACATGAGAAAAATATCAGACAAACCCAAATTGCAGGACATTCTATAACACATTTGATCAGTATTCCTTAAAACTGTCAAGGTCAAAAGCCAGGAAAGTCTGAAAACTGTCACAGCTAAGAGAAGGCTAAGAAGACATGACATTTAAATATAACATAGTGTTCTGGATGAGATCCTAAAACAGAAAACAAATGTTAAGTAAAAATAAGAAAATCAGAAAAATAATATATTAATAATATATTAGTTGAAACAAATATCCATACCAATGTAAGATATTAATTATAGGGGAGTTCAGCTTTAGCGTACATGGGAACTCTGTACTATCTTTCTGATTTTGTCCATTAATATAAAACTATTTTAATACCAAAAGTTTATTTTTTAAAAAAAGTGGGTGTGGGAAGCTCACAGTAAATGGAATGGAACTGAAAATTTGGAATCTTTCCTTTTATATAATTTTGGCTTCTAAAACATGTAGTTTACATGGTAAAAAATTTAAAAGAAAAAAACAAACAACAAAAAAGAAGTTCAAAAGAATCTGAAATTTCATTTATAATCATATGCTACTTAATGACGGGGACATGTTCTGAGAGATGTGTCATTAGTCAAGAGATATGTCATTAGATAATTTTGTCATTGTGTGAATATTATAGTGCACGTACACAAACCTAGATAGTATAGCCTACTACACACCTAGGCTGTATGGTATAGTCTATTGCTCTAGGCCACATGCCTGTATAGCATTTTACTGTACAAAACAATACTAGATTAAATCAAGCACAAGAGAAAACAATACAATCAAGAGATATGAGGTTGCCACTGGCATAACATGGCCTATAGTTTTATATCAAACTTTTTTTATATGTGGAAAGAATACACTCTAAAATAATGATAAAAAATATAGTACAGTAAGTCCTCAATTAACATCATTGGTAGGTTCTGTGACTTTAAGCAAAATGATGTACCAATTTTACCATAATATAATTGATATAAACAAGAGCTAAGTTTATATGGCATTTCATCAGTGTAATAACAAAATGGCATTGAATGAAACCTTATTTGAGGACCTGCTGTATAGTAAAAACATAAACTAATAACATAATTGTTTATTTTATTATTAAATATTATTATTTGTTTATTATCAAATATTATATACTATACATATGCTATACTTTTATATAACTGGCAGCACAGTAGGTCTATTTACACCAGTATCACCACAAACACATGAGTAATGCATGATGCTACATTATGACAGCTATGACATCATTAGCCAATAGAAAATTTTCAACTGCATTATAATCTTCTGAGGCCACCGTCATGTATTCAGTCTGTCATTGATCAAAACATCACTGTGCCGTGCATGACTGTAGTAGTATTACTGCAAATAGTGATAATGGTATGTAATGTTAAAACTACTTGAATGTTTGAAAATCCTGTGTTATAGGATAAAGAAAACAAGTAAGTTTTTTAATTCTATTAGGAACAAAATTATTCAGTGAATAATAAATGATATACATGTAATGTTAAAACTGATTTAAAAATATCAGAGTGAACTCATGATTTTTAAATATGTACGCGTGTATGGTGTGCTTCTCCTAACTCAGATCACTGACCATTCCAAGAGCAGCAACCCCACACTAGCAGCAGTGGGTACAACTAGCACCCTTATATGGTTTATATATCTCATTCTTCGCTAAAAATATAATCAGAGATATTGACTCATTCCATGCCTTAGACAGGGAAAATATTAAGTGAGAGTGGATATCTTAGTTTACATTTAAAAAAACAAAATGGATATTTTAAGAGGATATAAGAGATTCCTTTAAGGATTCCCATTCATCAGTTTAGTATAATTTGGATATCCAGCAGAAGCAGCATCACTAGAATTGTAATAATTGTATTTTATTGCATGACATTGTATTTTATTGCATGACATTAATTATTTGTTAAGCTTTACATATAAGTCATATAGTTGTATAACCTTTCTACATGTATATTTCACAATAAAACAGAGTAAAATAAAATACTCAATATTTTTCCACTGGTCAATTAGATTGCTTTCCAGGAATGTTTCTATTAAATATTGATCTAATTGCTTTATTTTGGAATCTTTTCAAACAACAAAGCATACCCAGTGTTAGCTCACTTTCATATTAAATACAAATTAGAACAATAACTTAAATGGGTAAAGTATACTGTAATAACAGAATGCATAGTTTAATGACAAATGTAATCTTAAATGAGAGTTCTCAAATATGGGAATTGAAAAATCCTTACAATGTAGAATTATTCTTTTGAGTATCTTTGTGTTTTTCATAAATTCATAAAAGAAAATTCTCAAATTTACCTGAAATCTCAACAAGACCAGCTCCTCAGAACATCCTGGTATTAGAGTCTTTCTGTTATAGTTACTGTTTGGCCTTCCTACTTTAATATGATTTCCAAAGTGAGTACAACTGTGCCTACAGATGTGTCTAAAATCTCCAATGTGTGACTATTGGCTTTTTCAGCTAGGGATGGTTTTCAGTTGGCAAACATAACTTCCATTATTTTCAGAATCTATTTCTCGTTTGTTGATCTTGGAACTGCTCTGGAGCCTTTGCTTAAAAACCGTCTTTTTATTGGGGTACATAAATTGTTTGGCTGGCTAATATAGCCTGTGCCATAATGTTACCCAGGATAGGCTGGTGCACTCCCACTTGCTTCAGAAAATCACTGTCACTGTGATGATTTTTGCTAGAAAAATTCAAAATCATAGGACATATATTATTATGACATTCCTCCTAATTCATACTGAAATATGCATCCTTCATTATGTATAGCTTATATAGTTTATTATTATAACAGTATTTTTCATTATAATAGACACACCATTATCAATTAAATTTATTTTTTTTCTATATCACGGTGACTATGCTGTAAGGTAAATAAATGTTTAATAACTATGTTGTATACCTAAAATTCTTATAATATGGAATTTCAGTTACACTTTAATTAAACAAATACAATACAAAATTTTAAAAACTAAAAAATATTTCTTTTCAGGAGTAGTGTCAGTGAAAATGGCAGAATAGGAAACTCCAAAAATTCTCTTTTCAATACAAGCAATGAGAAAACTGTCTAAGATTGTAAGAATCAACTTTTTCAGAACTCTGAAAATTAACTAAGGCTTGTAGATATTTAAAGAGTATTTGTTCAAGAAAAATGACAGAATCTCCATAAAAAGAGTGAGTTTTATGGCTTTTTTACCTGTCCTATTCCCATCCTCCCTACCTTACCTCTTAAAACTTGCTATAACTTTAAAAATAAACAGCTTATATTCACAGCGGAAACCAGCGATCTGGTAGCCACTGAAGAGGACAGAATAAGTTAAAGCCCTTTTCCCAGAGTCGTCATTATTTCATTCATTTGGTGATACCCTGGAAGACCTCACTCACAAAGCTTACTGACTCAGAGCTCACCCAATATGAACAGCCTTTCTCCCAGAGATGTTTGTTGAAAACATCAAGAGACAATTTTTAACTTCAAACTGCATGAGAATGTGAAAAACAGAGTGAGAAACAAGAGGCTAACCAAAATCTGAGGCATAAGAAGTCCATAGGAACTTCAAAAAGTTCTGGCATATTCCTGGGAATCAAGCTGTGCACGTGCTCAGGAAAGACCTAAGAAGGCCCTGGCCTCTCACTTCTGGATGAATTTGAAGTTGCGCGCATGCTATGGTACAGCTGTCAATTGCCTGGCCTCATATCAAAGGCTTGCCTGAATACACACAGAACCCCTTGGCAAAGATTGGGAGACAGATTTGTTCCAAGTATTTAAGAAAATTTCTATCCAAATATTAGCTGACCATTAAGCTAACTGAGCAGAGATTTAAGTGGCCACGCACAATAAAGAGTATATACTTTATAGACTTGGTTCAGAAAAGTCACTAAACAAGTAACATCAAAAACAAAAGGCAACAAAAGTAAACCATGAAGAGGTGAAAGAATTTGATTTTCAGAGTTGCCATACTATCTTGTTTAAAATGTTCAGTTTCCAAAAAGATTATGAGATATACAATGAAACAAGAAAATTTTGCCCATAAATAGGAGAGAAAAAACAACAAACAGAAACTATCTCTGAGGAAGCCAGACATAGGATTTAATAGACAACTATTTTAAATCAACCACGTGAAATATGTTTAAAGAACTAAAGGAAAACGTATATAAAGAATAAAAGAAAGTATGAAAACAATGTTTCATCAAATAGAGAATATCAGTAGACAGAAATTGTGAAATAGAACCAAATAGAAATTCTGGAGTTAAAAAGTACAAAAACTGAAATGGAAAATTTAATAGAGAGTCTCAATAACAAATGTAAGCAGGTGGAAGAAAAAAATGCATGAGGATAAAGATAGATCAATTGAAATTATTCAGTCTGAAGATAATAATGAAAAATGAGTGGAGTAAAATAACAGAGCCTCAGTGACCTTGTGATATAGTCATACATACCAGCATATGCACGATGAAACTACAAATAGGAGTAGGGAGAAAGGGCAGAAAGAACATTTAATGACTTAATGGTCAAAAACTTTCCAAATGTGATGAAAAACAAATTTATACATCTGAGAAGCTTAACAAATACCAAGTAGAATAAATGAATGAAGTCTACACCTAGATACATCATAAACTGTCAAAAGCTAAAACAGAAAATGTTGAAATCAGCAAAAAGAAGCATTTCATCTTGTACAAGCAATCCTCAATAACATAAGCTTCTAATTTCTCATCGGAAGTTAAGGGAAGATAGAAGGCAGTATGCCATATTCAAAGTACTGAGAGAAAAAGACTGTAAATCAAAATTCTATATCCAGTAAAATCCTTCAAAATGAAGGGAGAATATTAAGACTTTCCTAGATAAATAAAACCTGAGGGAATATGTTACAAGTAAACCTGGCAACAAGATATACAAAAAGAAGTTCTTCAGGCTGACATCAAAGACCACTAGACAGTAGCTGGAGCCTCATGAAAATGAAGAGCACCAGTAAACTTAACTATATACATGTATATGTAAGAGATAGTTAAGTGTAATTTTTCTTTGTAACACTTTTTTCTTTTATTTTATTTAAAAGATAATTGCATAATACTTATTATAAATCTGTGTCGAAGGGCATACAATATATAAAGATGTAAATTGTATGACAATACAAGCACAAAGATGGGGGAGGGAAGGGAGCTATGTAGGGGCAAAATTTTTGTGTATTATTGAAATTCAATTAGCATTACTCTAAAATAGATGGTTATAAATTAAGATATCAATTATAATCCCCAGAATCACTATTATGAAAATAAATTTTATACACACACACACACACACAAAGAGAATTAAAATCTTACTCTAGAATATGTCTATTTAACACAAAAGAAAATAATAGAGGAAAAGAAAGACATCAAATACACAGAAAACAAACAGAGAATTGGCTAGATATAAATCCTACTTTATGAATTACATTATATGTAAATTAAATATCTAATTAAAAGACAGATATTGATACAATAGATAAAAATATGACCCAACTATACATTATGTACAAGAAGCGTACTTTAGATTAAAAATAGGAGCAGTTTTATAGGGAAAGGATGGAAAAGGATGTACCGTGAAAACAGTAAACAAAAGAGAGCTGGAGTGCTATACTAATGTCAGACAAAATTGACTTCTAGACAAAAATTATTATTAGACATAAGGAAGGATATTTTATAATAATAAAAGGGCAAATTCACTAGGCTATAACAATTATGATATAACAATTTTGTGTGTGTGTGTGTGTGTGTATACCTATTAAAGGAGCCTTAATATATATGAAGCGATACTGTCAGATTTGAAAGAAGAAATAGACAATTCAACAGTAATAGTGGAAGGCTTAGACAATCATCGTTAGGAAACCTCAATGCCCCAGTTTTCATAATAAATAGAACAATGAGGCAGAATATCAACAAGGAAATGATTTGAATAGAACTGCTATCTAGCTAAAACTAATAGACATCTATAGCACATTCTACCCAACAACAGCTCAATACACATTCTTCTCAAGTGCATGTGGAGCATTCTCCAGAATAGAGCTTATGTTCAGACATAAAACAAATATCAATAAATTTAATACAATTGAAATCATACAAAATGTGTTCTCTGACCACAATCAATATAAGAAGGAAATTTGGGAAATTCACAAATATATGGAAACATATTGCTAAATAATGGACAGTTTAACAAAGAAATCATAAAGAAATAACTGAAGAGAATTAGAAAATATTTTGAGATGAATGAAAATAAAACACAATATATCAAATTTATGGGATGTGATGAAAGCAACGCTTACAAGGAAATTTGTATCAGTAAATACCTTTATTAAAAGAGAAGAAAGTTTCAAACCAATAACCTTTCATTTAAGAAAGGTAAAAGACAAACAGCAAATTAAATTCACAGCAAGCAGAAGGACATAATAAAAATTAACATGTGGGGAAAATTGAAAATTAAACAACTACAGAAAGTCAACAAAATCAGATATTGGTTCTTCATAAATATCAACAAAATCTAGAAACCTTTAGCTAGACTTACCAAGGGGGAATAAAAAATGAAAAAGTTCAAATTACTAAAATCAGGAATGAAGGAGGAAACCAATCATACAGAAATGAAAAGAATTATAAGGAAATACTATGAACATGTGTATGCTAATAAATTACATAACTTCGACAAAGCAGACAAATTCCTAGAATGATGCAATCTACTGAAACTGACTCCAGAAAAAAATAGAAAATCTGATTAGACCTAAAGCAAGTAAAGAGTTTAAATTACTAAACAAAAACTTTCCACAAGGAAAGGAACCAATAACTTCACTGGTGAATTCTACCAAATATCTGAAGGAGAATTAAGACCAATACTTTATAAACACTTCCAAAGAATATAAGAAGAGAAAACAATTCATTTTAAGAGGCTAGTATTACCCTGATACCACAAACAGACAAAGATATCACAAAGGAAAACAAACAAACTAACAAAAAAACCCTAAAGACCAGTATCTCTTGTGAATGTAGACAGGCAAATCCTCTACAAAATACTAGCAAATGAATCTATCGATATACAAAAAGAGTTATACACCATGACCATGTGGGGTTTGTTCCAAATACATAAAATTTGTTCAGAGCTATGAAATTCAATGTAATATATTAATAAAATAAAGGACAAAAAGCACATGGTCATTTTAACAGATGCAGAAAATATGTGACAAATTCCAAATCCCTTTCATTATTAAAAAACAACTCAGTCATAGAATGGAACTCCTTCAATCTGATACAGGGCATATATGAGAACCCCACAACCAGCATCATATTTAATGGTGAAAGACTGAAAACTTTCTTCTAACTACAGGGACATTAGAAAGATGTTCCTTCTTGCCACTTTTATTTAACATTGTAGGTTCTAGACAAAAAGAAAGAAAATGCATCCAGATTGAAAAGAAGTAAAATCATCTATTTTTGCAGATGACCTAATCTTGTGTATAGAAAAGTCTAAGGAATCTACACAAATTTTAAGTTTCCTGAAGATATTAAAAGTTGTTTTTAAACAAATTAAGTGCTTCTTTCTAACTAAAGCTATTAAGCTGTATGGTGAATAGGAATGATTAACATTTATGGGTTAAAAAAAAAAAACCTATTTAATAGACAGAACATAGGACTCACAAACTCGTACCACTTACACTGTAAGGTTTTTATTCAAGAATATATTGGCTCCAAATTCAAACACAGAACCTGGTTGACTTAGGAATGCACATTCATCGTTTCTGACCATGAGTAGTCAATCGATTAGGAATTTTGATAAGAGCAATTCTGTATATATAAGAATTATCAACTGTCATGTGTTTGGATAATAAATCTGATTGCAGCTATATACTATGATTGTATTAATTCTAACTGTTATCTATGAAGCACAGATTGTACTGACATACCTGGAGAGTTGTTTGACATAAAATCTCCTCAAGAAAAGTTAGTTGAATGTGTAGCCAAATAATCTACATTGTTTTTCTCAATCAAGTTCATAAAAAATAGTTTGATTGAATTTTAGACTCTTTCGACCATTTGTTTTGACAGAATAGACTGAACACTGACAAGCAGAATCAAGGAAAGACAGGAAGATTGATTAAACTGGCACATGGGAGTGTTTGGGATTTTTAAACATTCACTGAAGAAGTAACATGAGTTGAAACTATAAGAGGAATCTCTGTTTTATGTTATTGGTTACAATACTAAAAAAATAAACAGACTTCTATCCTACTGAGCTTATTTTTATATGGAGTACAAGGGTGAATATATAAATAAACTAACTAAATAAATGAATAAATAAATAAATAGTATATCCGAGGTGAGAAATTCTATTAAAAAAATAAGTGGAGTATAGTAAATAGAACAGAGCAGCAATGGAGTGAGTAAAACTGCAGTATTAAATAATGTGATCAGAATGGATCTTATTAAAAAACGGAATTTGAATAATGTATTGAAAATAATGAAGGATGAACATTCCTGGAAGAGTTACCACCAGGAGAAAAGTTCTTAAAGTGCCGTGGTGTGTGGGAGCTGGCTTTCAGTTGCTCACAAAAGCCAACTGTTAAATTATTAGAAATTTGTGAGCTGGTTGTTTAAACATTATCACTATAAAACATTAAATTGGATAAACAAGTGAAATATATTAGAAACAAAGATGTGTTAAAAAATCATACTTCTTATTTTACTACATTTTGTTATTATTAATGCTCTTGAAGTTATTTATACATATTATTTCTATATTGTGAATTCTTTAATGATATGTTGCGCATCTCTTCCAAACTCCATGTTTAAGATGTCACACTGATAGTTTGAAATCCCCAATAGTGAGAGCATTCATACCATAAAAACCGGCAAACACTAACAATCAGGGATTGATTTTTTGTTTTATGTATTGTTCAGACTTACAAAAGAGATGGAGAGGATGTTAGCAATGCATTTTGAACTTAAAAAAAATTAAGTGTTGTTTCTTATTTTTTTGGTCAACTTCATATATAGTAATCCTTGCTTCTAGGTTGATTTTTTAGGACATTGCTGCAGTTTCCTCTTCTTTTGTATCTGTGAGTTCAGTTGACTGAGAGGTTTCCCACGTACTGAAGGAAGACCAGAGAGTCTGTGTATGGATAAATTGCAGGCTTCACTAGGATAGGTTAGGGATCTGACTCTAAACTATGTGTAATATACATGTAATGTACATACCAGCAAGAGAACAGTGCCAACACCCATCCCATTAACCTTAATTCCCAAGTAAGAAATTTTCTTTCTTTAGAAAAGAAACTTGCAGATTTTTCGTGAAAGTAAATGCTCCATTACAAGTGTATGGGAGGGGGAGGGGGATGTGGAAAATAACTGGCATGTTTGCCCTAGGGATAGACTTTTAATCAATCCCCTGCTTCTCCCCTTTCTCATGGATCTCCAATATGCTAACTTCAAATCGAGTATTTCTGAGGTCTGCCTGTCAGACTTGCTTCTTCCTGCTCTGCATCTTGTTCTTGGTTATTACTTTCTCTCCTTTTCTATTAGCCATTGATATGCTATCCTTTTCCCAGAATTTATTGAAACTCATGTCCACCAATGATTCTCTTTCTTTTATGCTTACTGTTAGAGTTCATTCTTTTCAATATTTATCTATAATCATTTAAATGGGTGTTTGGGTGAGAGAAGGAGCAGATAGGTAAAATTAGTCTGCTATCCTTAATTCATATTTTTCTACTATTAGGTATTAATTCTAAAATATCATAAATGTGTACAAATATTTATCTGACACTAGTTGTAGCACTTTATACAAGAGGGTAAAGAAAACCACATCTATATTTTTGTAAAAAGTCTTGGTTAATGACATATGTCACATTTCTACAAAAATCAGCCATAAAATATTATAAAAATATATTTATTTATTGATACAAATAGTTTCACAATATGTTGCTGTGAAATAAAATTGATTAAAACATTACTACAACCCAGATTTCATGAGGTACAAATTCTGATGGAGTTGCATTTAAAGAAATATGTCTGAAGGTCAAATTAAAGAAAATATAAAATCTATAAGTATCAAAGAATATGAAAGTCTATGAAATTAATCATCCACAACTACACTACAACCCATTTCTTCTCTCATTCTCTCAATTCCTGCAACTTCTCACTTAACAATTTCTATCACCTTTACCTCCATAGGAAAAAAAAAATAGCTGAAGAGATCTATACAACATTGAATAATTCTTTCTGTGTAGCGGAATTAAGTAACTTGATATTTTTCTATATTTTCTGATTTTGAAATAAACATACTTGTTTAGTACACTTATTTTTAAAGGCACTTTCTGAATTAAAGTTTCTATCTTTGCATAAACAATTACTGTTCATCTTGTTTATTTATTAATTGTACGTCTCACTCTTTGAAACCACACCCAGATTAACTTTTGTGAGGTATTTATTTTCAATTATCTTAGCATTGCATATGCTCCTTGAAAATAACTCTTACATACTGTTGTCTAAAGATTTCAAGCAGAATTATTTTAAGCCTTAACAGTTAACAACTGGCAACATGAATGCTGCCTTCACCAGCTGTTAGATCTGGCTGGTTGGTTATTTTGCACAGTAACATTAGGCAACATTGTCTCAGAACATGAATCCATCTTTCAGAATTGCATAATTTTTCTTGGTTCAAGCTATTTTAGCTGTAATTGAAACTGAGGCCTTATGACTTTGATTAAATTTACTTTTAACCCTAGCTCTAGAAATCGTACCTTGCCCCC
>NW_006442484.1:16329148-16360432 GCF_000325575.1 Pteropus alecto
GCCCGGAAAATCGGCAACCCACGAGGCTGCAGGAGACAGTAGCCCGGACCTGAGTGATGATCACATGAACTTCTGGCAGGCTAATTAATAACTTGACTTAAGTTATGTTTCAGTTCCTGAGGTAGAACCGCCCTCCCCCCTCCGGCTACTGTCTCATGGGACCAGTCCGAGGGGCTCTGGCAAAGACCTCAGTACTGTTCTTAAGACCTGAAGAAACGATTCATCATTCTTACCTCACCCCCGACCAATCAGCTCTCGACACCACCCCAATCCCCTAACCCACAATGTCCTGTCATTTGGCTCTATATAATCTGTAACCTGCATACCATTGGGGAGTTTAGGCCTTTGCACATTAGCTTCCTGTTCTCCTAAATGGCTCCTTTCATCAATAAAATAGCCAATATTTTTCCATTGTAATTCTTAGTGTTCAATGTTTGGCTCTGCTGGCACTGGGTAGACAAATCCCTTCTGTTCAATAACATCATCAGTAAAAGGAAGTTCTTACAACATTAATCAAAGACTGTAGATAAGCTTCCATAGGATGTTCTTATTTTCTGCTTCCAGTCCCCCCTCCCCTCCCCGCCTCAATAATACCTCAGGACAAAGACTTGATGTCTACTACAAACATTTCCCTTCTCACGGAAAGCATTAAGGTCTAGGAAACCATGGCTTCATTGTTTTTAAGCCAAGTATTTCCAAATTTGCTGTGTCTCTTGCAAATCTGCACTAAAGAAGAACATATTAGTTACTATTTAAAAACCTTGCTTGGTGGATTTTTTTTATTTTTTTGATGTAGACACATACACATACTACATATGAGGTGTGTATCACCAGAATTTTTTAATGTCCTACACAATAAAAAAATTGTTATATACACTTTTTTTTTTTTTTTTGCAATTACTTCCAGTGAAGGTTATAAGAGGCATTAGAACACCAATCTCACTTCTCTTCAGGAACAACAATATGATTATATCCGATGACTTGGCTATAGCATATGAACACAGTAATGTGTTTCCATTATCCATTAGAAAATAATTAACTGCTTTTGTGACATTGCAGTTAACTCTCAGATTGGAGGTCATCTAAAATATAGATATGATAGTTGTATCTTATAGCCACCACATAGCATTTTCCATTCAGGAATCTCAACTAACAAAGATTTATTGGTGTCTATACCTTATGGTTAGAGAAATTTGGACTTACAGGAGTACTTTCTCAGTCAGTGTCAAAGTGAATCATGTTGAAGCAAAACACTAAATAAATGTATTTTGGAACTATCTATATCAAATAGATAATATGTCCTCTTTAGAGTCATGAAAAAATCATTCTTCAAATATTTATTCAGTGAAGTCAGTTTATACATTTGTGGCCAACTAAGAGCAAGTATAAAAGGACTGTCAAAGTCCATAGGACATCACTAACTAATAACAAAGCTATTGCTATTGAGATAGATTGTCAAATAAAAAATATAAGAACCTGGGGATGGGGGCAAAGTTTTGTCTACCAAAACCATTATTAAAACTTAAAAGAGATTCAGAATGTTGGATAAGAGGATAGAATGAAAAAAACAAATTCCAGATGAAAGGCAGGGGCTTCAGTTTACCCGACATAGTGATTGTAATGTTGCAGAATAATCAGACCAGCGAAAAGCCAAGCACCACTCGGAGAGTTGGAAAACTCAGGTTTATTACGCGACAGCAGTCCCAAAAGAGCTAGCGCTCTGAAGATCTGGGTCCCCAGCTCAGGGGTAAACTTACTTATAGAGGGCTTATCTGCGCAGTTAGAGTTCTACAGTTGGCAGGGGCTCATTGGTTCATTTGGTCTCAGGCGGTTACAGAGCATGGGAGTTGTTATGAGCTACTGGGTGTGGGAGTTGCTATGGATTACAGAGCAAGGGAGTTGCTATGGGCTACAGGCAGTTACAGGGCATGAGATTTTCAAACAGGAACTTAGGCAATACATCTGTTATACAGACAGAACAAGCAAAAGGGGAGGATGAGTCAAGGTCACCCTACCCTTCACCCTATGTGTTAAGCATATCTACAGAAGCAGAACAAAGAGCTGTTACAAAGTTAACCATTTAAGTGAAAAATTCCTCTTCAGTAAGAAAGATTTTAGTAAAATCATGTTGATAGAATTCATGTCCCCATCTCAAGCTCAAACTGATAAGGGCTATGCTCAGACCCCAATGTTTTAAATTAGTAACGTCGGTTTAAGATGTTATTGAGAAGACTTAAATGAATTACTTGAGAACTTTTTAGAGCACTGGGCAGACAAATAAATATGTATAGATGTAATAGTTAATGAAATCAGAGCATTAATATTTTACAGCAAAATTGGAATAATTTGTATATATTATTTAAAGTATTTATCATGTTAAATATTGTTGCATTAGTTTTATGGGTTTCAGCTAAGAGATATTATGATTAAGCTTGTAAACGGAATTGAAATATTTATGAGAACTCAATTCTCAACTTTTATTAATTTATTAGATTAATAAAGTTCTTTATGTTGAAAAAATTAAATACATTAAATTTACAAATTCAATTTAGTATTCTTAAGAGAATGTACTTTGATAAGTTTATAAGTGGAAACCACTGGTCAGGAGACATTATCTGCTTATTTTGGGTTAATCAACCATTAATTTTAAGTAAAGTAAAAGAGACTGCTCTTATTTTTATTTAAATATTACTTATAAATTAAAAATTGCTAGATGAACTATAAGGTTTAAGAAAAACTAATTTTTTAGTAAAATTGAATTTCAATACCTCTAAATATTAAAACTCATGTTAACATGCCACAGCCCATAACATACATTTGTGTATAACACAATTGATGATGCCTCTATTCTTCATCAAGTGTCATTCTATAGTTCTAGATGTTTGTGGAGGTGGAAATGAATAGAGGGAGGGCCAAGGGAAATGAAGTCAGGCAGAGAAATAGTGAGCAAATGTGGTATTTTGTGAGGCAAGGAGACTTGGGAAGTCTCCGCATTCTTAGCATTCTCTAGACCCAACTTCTGCTGTTAACTTATAGAGAGCTTCCTGCAATCCCTACTGAGATCTAAGAAGTGCCAGCCACATGACTCAAAATCATCCTTATCAATATTTAAACCAAAATGGACAAGAGCCACCAGATGGTACAAAACTAAGGCCCAAACCAGTATGGATTTAAATCACGCAGCCAGATACTGGAATTCCTTCTGGCTAACTACATGGACTTGCACCTTTAATTCATTAACCTCTCTTCATTTCAATCCCATATTTCCATAAACTCGAATTGTTATACTTCAATTACCATGTTAAGAGCAGGACTTGACTGTAACTATAAATAATTTCTTTGATTATTAAAATCCCACCCGATCTATTTTTTACATTCACATTAACAGACACAGTTGCCTTATAGGAGGTGAGATTGAACAATGCCCCTAAACTGTACTCTGTCTAAAATTACTGACTAATTTTCCTATGCTGTGCATTACATCAATATTATAGTAACAATTTTGTGTGGGGATAGGTGGTTATTAGACTTTTTTTTGGTGATCACATCGTAAAGAATATAAATATCAAATCACTATGTTATATACCTGAAACATATAATAATGTATATCAACTATACTTTAATAAAAGGAAAAGAAAAGAATAAAAATAGTGATCCAAACTCAATGCATTTTATCTGGTGCTACTAAGAATGTTAGCTTGAGCTACATAAATGAATGGCACCTAGATTATATCCCATAAAAGTGTTCCATAACCTGGCCTTTTATAAAGGCAATAAAATATGTTTTTGATACTTTATCTAGAATATTAAATACACTACTCAGAGATTGCTAAATACTTACATAAAGATAAACATATTTAACAAATTATATATAATGCGTATAAGTAACAGTAGTGAAATTTAAACTCTGATATTAAATGTCAGTCTAATTCTAGCGTGATGATGATGATGAGAGTAAATAGGCTAAAGGCTTGTGACTATATAACTTTATGTGACTATGGAAATGCTAACCCTGGTTTTCATCTTCTTTGACATCGGGTTTTTTTTGTATATTATCTCAAGAGTACATGAGTTGTTTCCCAGAGGTAAAGCTGATATGCAAATTTTAAGAAGTTCCTTGTATCTCTCAGTATAGTTATTCATTCAATGGTAAATCTAATACATATGTCTATGTATTCCAAATATGCATAATTAATTAATTTTATGTTTTGATATTTCAGTTTTTTTACTAATTGATTTGTGCTAACCCATGCATTACAGAAATATACATTTTCTTATCTGCTGTGGAATGCCTGTAACTGTGAGGCCCTGTGTCACATCAGTCTATGAGAAGGGTTTATCATCCTGGCTGAACACTCCTGAGTTTCTCCTCTGGGGTTTTCTTACCTCTTTTTAGATGACCTATCTACAAAGTGATCTCTTTCCATTGGGGCTGAGATTAATCTAACTGATGGACCTAGAACTTCACTATAAAGAGATTCCATGCTCCTTACATGTCAATTACCATAACACTGTGTAAAACAGTCTTGAAAATAAATCAACTACAAGCATGAAGCTGTAAAATTTCTGCAGCTTAGATAATACTGGTTGATTTTATCACCCAACACACTGCATAAGAACTCCTTAATATGTTAAACAGAACACATACTGGCTCACTATTAAGATTTACAACTTCTTTGTCATCATCCACTGTAGGTTGTTATCATTCAGCTAGGTCCAATTTCTCCAGTGGGAGAATTCAGTACCCTTTGTATATTGGTAATGAGGAGAACACATTGACAGAAGCTTGTGGAGTCAAACATCTGGTCAAGTAATCTGAAACTAGGACTCAAAGATAAACGAAACAAAACAAAACAAAACAAAACAAAACATTTCTTTAAAAACATTTCCTATATGTGTTTAAGAAGAGGTTATCACATGAACCTCATATAAACCCTTGGCTTTCATTATGATACAAATTCAGTTGGTGACAACTTGCTGGGTACATAAGGTAGAAGTGGGAAAAACCTTGAATCTGACCCACAGGGCAGTTTGTGGCAATTGAAAATAAGAACAGACTTGCCCTTGGAGGTCCCTGTTTGAACATAACTTCATACTCTTTTCTATGACATGTCTTAGAAAAAATTCAGAAATGCTCCACTAGCTTTCTTTCTAAGGAGCTAATAGCAGCAAACATTTAATATTTAAGATAACAGGTAGGCTCTTCAAGAAACTTCATGGAATCTTAATAAAATTTGAGTTGGAGGAATATACATTTTAAAGTGCTTATGTTTCCTTCTATGAGGCAACAATTTAAACTAGTATTTTTATAAAATTCACAAAGCAAAAGAATTAACACTAGGAATATTAGCAAAATGAGTGGAATTTTAGTACTACAAAGCAATATTAACCAAGCAGAAAGTGAAAGCATTTTCACACAAAGGTATAAGTCTGAGGCAGATAAGTCTCTGATTTTGAGGGGAGTGGTCTATTTCTCAAATTATAAGTAATCAAAAACAGTATATTCCTTGAAGTCATAGAAAATACGTAATATCAAAAAGTAATTTTCCAAAACTTTTATTCAAAGATTTGAAATACCGATCATATATTGGAATAGATAATTAGTTTGTCCGTGTTACCCATAACCAGTAAATTCTCTGAGGGCTGTCACAATTTTTACTTTGATCACTATTTAATTCTAGCATGTGCAATGGTGCTTAACATGTAGTAGACACTAAATATACAAAGATGCACACAGATGCACACGCATATTATATATACAATGATTGACTTGTTAGGTGACTGCATGTGTGAATGAAAGAGGACAACCTTTCCTTTCTGTAAACATATAAGGGTGAAGGAGAAGGGGATAAGGTTGGGGATAGAGTGTAGGTGAAAAATCAGGATCAATTGGTAGAACAAAAAGGAAATTAGTAAAACTAACTTTTAAAAATCCTTTTCAAAAGAAGAAATATCTTTATTGGTTATAGAGATTTCTTTGTAATCTTTGAGACATGTCCAACAAAAGTAGATGGCCAAATGTATCACCTATGTTAGAAGGACTTACTACTCTGGTTGGAATAGTGGTCAAGGTAATACCTACGATCTTTTTCTAGTAGTCACATGTATTTCAAATCACAATTTAAAAAACCTCTTTGGATATTAGATAATTAAGATGCTGGAAAAAATTAGCTGGTCAATTTAGTTAATATAATTGATCTTGTATACCAATCTAAAAGACCATTTTCTGCATCTGACAAGTTTTCATGACTTATCATGGCATGAAGCAACAAATGAATGAGACTGTTAGGAGAGCATAAGAACTGCCTTCCTTTCATAGTCAGTAGTCTTGTTTGCTGTTTCCTTAGTGAAATGGAGCTTCACAGCAAGCATTTGCCTTCCTATCAGCTGGAATGGGACTAAATATTGTGTTGAAGAATTGACAATGAACGAGGATTTTGTGAACATGACATTTCTTGACCCTAAAATCTTTCAGAAGCTCTCAAAAGGTGCCTTTGCCATCATCAGTGTTCTGGAAATAAAAGCGAGAACTGGCTGATGACAAGCTGAGAGTAGCGGTCATTAGTTCTAAATGCTGACTCATGGAGCATAACATTTTTCATCAAGGAGAAATGGTCCTTAAAATATCTACCACATCAAGTATTGTAAATGAACAATTACCATGTGATATATAAGCAAAGTGGGCACATACAGGTTGTTCGTTATTGTTACAGTCTGCTCAAATTTCAGAAAAGTAAAAGCATTCCCTTCTTGTTCAGGAATAGACTTTTTTAGACAGGCGAGGGTGAACACATAACAGGCTAGCTGCAGTGAAATGCAGTCCTAGCTAGTAAAATGCTTCAGTTAAGTGCACTGTTAAAAATCACAGAGTCATGAAGTAAGAGAGGTAAAAGGGACTTTGGAGATCAACACTTTTTATCTCATATTTCAGGTAAGAATCCTCAAGCCCATACTGATTAAGTAGCTTGTATAAGATCATGGAGTAAGTTATTAACAGGTCTATTTGTCCTAAATCTCAACCCAATGCATCTCTAACTATTATGTAACAATTTGTTAAAAGATTAATATGGTAATTAAACAGTCTAAATTAACTAAGTGACACATTTCAATATAACAGGACAAATTAAATTTGCACATTTAATTACTTTTCCCACAATCTTTCCAACTACCCCCCAAAACCATAAAGAAATATTTATACCATATTGGGAATAGAGGAAAAGTGCTAGACACATGCCAGATACTTCATGGACTCTGAACAATGTAATACAGATGAGAGCAGAATGAAGGAGGCCTGGCCAACAGCTAAGACATCATGGATAAAGTCAAAGTCATAAATACCCAGTAAAAGCTAATGCTGCCAAGTTCAGAACATGGGTGTTTAGGAGTAAGGGCAGTAGATGAGAAGTAAACATTAATACTTCCTGGTCTTCTGAGAGCAGCATTCCATTGCTGGTACACAGAATGCCACCCAAGGTACTCATTTCCAGCTTGCCCTTACTATGGGTGCTGGACTCTGTTTGTATGTGGGTATGGATATTTGTTTGGAGTGGCTGGGGAAGAAGTGGGTGTCAGCTGCTGTCAACCCTGGTCTTATAGAAGAAATGCAGTACTGCAGATAATTTGATTTGTTATAAGCAGCTTGGATAGGACAACTTCAGTATAGTGCCACAATGCTTCCTCCAACCAAGTCTCATTCTTTACTATCATACACACACAAAACTTGTCATCTGACATCATAAGACTGTAATCTAAATGTTTCCATTCTCTTATCTTCTGGGACCCAAGTGTTTGAATAGAGACCCAGAACAATCTGATAGGAACCATGTCATTACCATAAACATGAAGATATTGTACCATTAAAAGTAAGAAACTTTGTGTAGTTGTAATCTGTTTTGGAATAATTACAAAATAATAATATCAAAATAAATCAAAAGAAACGTTTGTATTCCAAGAAAATGAGTGAGTGGCCCTGGCTGGAGCAGGCCTTGAAGTCTGTCATATTTTCTGGCCAACAGAAGCTGGAACTCCAGCCTCGTAAATCGTTTGAACACAGAAAACAAGGGACTGCAGTTCACCAATGAGAATTTATTTTGTATTGGCTCAGAAACTTAAAGTATGTTATTTATAAAACTCAAACTTTTAACATGATAAGAGAGAGAATTAAATGCAAAGGGGTAAAAAAAGAGAACTTTAATCTATAAACTTTAAAGATTCTCCTTTTTTCCGAGTCATTCAATATAAAGATGGATGTAGCACCTCTCTTAACAGAATATCATTAAGTGTCTGGTCATTTAATTAACTCCCCTTATTTGATTCCTTACTCACAAACTTCTCATAACGGTATAGCTTTGCTGATAGTGAAAAAAGGTTTCTTATGGATACTTGTATTGTTTAGAAACATTTATGCATATAATAGCATAGCATTACGACTTGTAAAGCAAAAAGAAATTCTTAGGAAATGATTTTAACACTTAGCCTTCAGTCATTTATAAACAATTTAAACAAAAGAGAAATACAGATAGCATATATGTAAATACGTTTCCTAACTTTTTAATAGAAAATAAATTTTAAAGAAAAAAATTTTGGGACTTTGAGAAATCAAGTACATGACCCAACAACTATGAGGTGTGACTAGAAAATAGTCAACTGAACTTAAAAGGAGTGAACTAGACCCGTATGTATCAACAAAGGACATAGTTCAAAAATGTAGTGTTGAGTAAAAAGAAGCAAGTGGCAAACATATTGTCATTTATGTAAATATAAAGCACAAAACAATGTATTTCTTATGGATACCTTTACTATGAAAATGTGCAGAATAAGATTGAAAGTACAGGAAGCAAGTTTGTGATATTCAGATAAGGTGTGGTCCAGATAAGAGAAATCTAGAAAAGTTTTGTAATATTTTATAATATTATAAATTTAAAAGGGGCATACATCATACATTTATGTATGTTTATATGTGTGTTCAGATATGTACCATACAGAATTATGTATGATAATTATATAGTACATTTCAGATGATAGATAGATAGATGATAGATAGATAGATAGATAGATAGATAGAGAGATAGATAGATAGATAGATAATAATTAAAGTTATAGTTTCTGCATCCAGACTTTCCAAGTTTGAATTCTTCTTCCTATAGCTGTGTGGTTTTGGGCAAGTCACCTAACTGTTCTCAGCTTCTACTTCCTCATTTTAAAATTCTGATATTAGTAATAAACTCATAAGCTTACTGTGAGGATTAAAGTAATTTATATACTTAAATGTTTAAAACCACAACTGCAGTATAGCTTGACTTCTGCCAGAAAACCTCTCTGTGAGAAGCTGGCCAAAATAGTTGTGTTGCAGAGCAAAGAAAGAATGACATAATAGGAGCCCTCTGTAATTCTAAAGTTTAGAAAGACAAAGGGAGTGAGATTTTCATGTGAGAAAAGTTCTTTTTGTGGGAAGTAGCAAAACTATAGTCATCTTAAAAGATCTTAGTGCCAGAGAGGAGTGCCTGCCAGGGTGAAGTGACTCTGAGGGTCTCCCAGTGGGCACGATGCTCCTGTAAAGTAAAGGTGTATTGGGAGATGTCCTCTGAAACAGACCATCCCCAAAGAATAGAAAATAGCATCTGAATGAGATCAGAATATGACACCTCAAAACATGCCACTTTGGTATGGAGGTTTTTTAAGCTGAAGACATCTGAGCTTCAACAGATGCAAAAAAATAAAAAAATTAAAAATTAAAAAAATTAAAAAGCCTCTCAGAGCTTCCATTACCTGACTAAAAGCAGCAACTTTTGAGAAATAGGGCAGCTATAAATTCCTCTTCAGGATAAATCTACTGCTAGAAGAGAGAACATGAATAAAACCCACTCCAACTCCCTTTTCCAGAGATGTTTTATGGCCCTGAAAGAGATGGAAAGACTTCTTACTCATACAAACATTATCACAAACTTTCTTATTTCCTGTTTGTTATCCTGAAACCCATTTATTTTTCCAAAAAGTCATTCGTTTTCCCATAAGTGACCATTCTCCCCCTCCCCATCATTTATTAAGTTGGGTACAAAAACCCCAAGCTCTAACCACCCCTTGTAGGTATTCATCACCGAGTTTCTCTTGTGTGTATTCGCACTGCATGCACAAACTCTGTTCTTTACTCCTGTTAATCTGTATTTGTCAATTTAATTTGCAGGGTCCCAGCCTCTGAATTTGTCAATTTAATTTGCAGGGTCCCAGCCTCTGAATTTGAGGGTAGAGGAAAATTTTTTCTCTTTCACTGCACATCTCAAGAATTAAAGAGGCAGAATTTGGACATCGGTCATACAAACTCCCATCCAGAAAGTCTTAGCCTTTTCTATAAACCCTCCCTCACTCCTGTGCCTGACTTTAAAGAGTGCAACTAGAGAGTGGGTAAGAACAGAAAAAAGAGAGAAGAAAACTGCAAGTACCTCTTCCTTTCCCTCTATGAGCCTGAAAAACCTCAGATAAGTCCAAGAGGTGGAAGAGAGCTGGATATGTAGTTTTATACTAGCCTAGGTTGGCATTTCCTTTTCTTTTTGAAGAACTTTTTCACAAAAGGTGAAGTATTCTAAGTGTCCAGCTAGATAACTTTTTACATATCTCTACACATGTGGAAATGTTGCAGAAAAATCAGACTGGTGAGAAACCAAGCACCACTTAGAGAGTTGGAGAGCTCAGGTTTATTACACACTGGCAGTCCCAGAAGAGCAAGCGCTATGAAGATCTAGGCCCCAAGCTCAGTGGTAACCTTACTTTTATAGGGCTTATCCCCACAGTTACAGTTGGCATGGGCAGATTGGTTAATTTGTCCTCAGGCAGTTTCAGACCGCAGGAGTTATTATGGGCTATGGAGTGCAGGAGTTGCTATGGGCTATGGGCAGTTACAGAGCACGAGAATTTCAGGCAGGAACTTATGCAATACATCTTTTATCTAGACAGAACAAGCAAAGGGGAGGATGAGTCTTTAGTTAATCTCAAGGTCACTATGCACTTTGTCCTATGCAGCAAGCATATCTACAGAAGCAAAACAAAATGCTAATTTTAATGCTGCAGAAAAGTTGCAAAATTCAGACTGGTGAGAAATCAAGCAACACTCGGAGAGTTGGAGAACTCAGGTTTATTATGCCAGCGGTCCCAGAGGAGCTAGCGCTCTGAAAATCTGGGCCTACAGCTCAGTTGCAACTTTGCTTATACAGAACTTATTTGGCGTGGGCTGACTGGTTAATTTGTCCTCAGACGGTTACAAAGCATGGGAGTTGCTATGGGTTGCAGGCAGTTACAAAGAGTTATAAAGCACAGGAGTTGCTAGGGGGTACAGGCAATTACATTTATTGCTTAGACAGAACAAGCAAAAGGGAAGATAAGTCTTTAGTTAATTTTGAGTAAGGCCTATGCAGCAAGCATATCCACAGAAGCAGAACAAAGAGCCGATTAGCCTTTTGAGTGAAAATTCCTCTTCAATAAGGTTCGTCTTTTCAGTGGAAAATTCCTCTTCGTAACCACCAGGCAGATCTGAATAAATAACCACTATCCTGACCTCTTTCACTTTAGTTAACTCTTCTTGAACTTTACATACAGGGAATTACACAGTATGAAATCTTTTGTGTCTAGCCTTCTTTCTCTCAATATTATGTCTCTGGGTGTCATCCAGGATGATGTATTAGTGCCACTTTTTAATTGTTGTATAGACTTGCATCGTGTAAACATTCTATCCTCTGTTTCTCCATTCCACTGTTTATAGATGTATTGTTTCCAGGCTGTGACTACTATGAATAAAACTGAGCATATTTGTACAAATGTTTCTCTCAGGTAGCTACCTAGAAGAATTCCTGGATAGTAGACTACATTTGACATTAGACTCTGCCAAATGATTTTCCAGGAGTGAGAAGAGTTTCAGTTGCTCTACTTCCTCACCTTTAAAATTTTGTATTTAATAGTCCTACATTCGAGTCGTTGCATAATGATATTCACTGCATTTCCTCACATAAGTAATGATGTTAAACACTTTTTCTTATGCTTATTTACCATTCCTCTGCGTGTGTGTGTGTGTGTGTGTGTGTGTTTACTGTTTGTTCTAATCTTTTGACCACTTTGACCATTTTTATTGGATTGTTTGTCTTTTGTATTTGTAGTTCTTCATGAACTCAGGATATAAATCCTTAGTCAGATATATATTATCACAACATTTTTCCCAGTGCACAGCTTGGCTTTTCATTGTCTTAATGTTATCTTCCAATGTACAGGGATTCTTAATTTTAAAAAAAGTCTATTTTAACAATTATGGTTAGTTATTTTTGCATACCATTTAGAAAATCTTTGCCTATCCCAAAGTCACAACAGTAATTTTCTGTTTTCTTCCAGAGGCTACATTGTTTTATATTTCTCATTGAGATGTCAGATCCCTAACAAATTTATTTTTGTGTAGGGTATGCAGAGGCATCAAAATAATTGTTTTTCCTGTTTTTCCACATATCCAATTGATCCAGCAACTTTTATTGAAAAGACCAATGTAGCACACTGAATTATAGTAGTGCTCTTGTCAAAAATTAAGTCTGTTTCTGGACTGTTCTGTCTTATTGTTCCATTTATCTATCCTTGTCTTATACTATATTGTCTGATTTATTTTAGCTGTATAGTAAGTTTTAATATTTGATAATATAAACCCTCAAATTTTGTCCTTCAAAATTAGCTTGGCTATTTTAGATCCTTGATATTTCCAAATAAATTTTTAAAATAGCTTTAGGTAAAGCTTTTAATTACCTAAAAATGAGACACTCAGTGCCTGAATGTGACCAGAAAATTTCTGGAATCTCCTCAAACTAACCTCCAAGTGTGGAAAAAAAAGATGAAGGAAAGAGAATTTGAAAGTTAGTGGGTAGAACAGGTAGATACTTTTTACTTGTACCCTACCAAGTCCAGTTCATTCAATAAATAAATTACAATAATATAATAAATCCCATAGGAAATGTGTATATAATTAGCTATATATTTGAAGAGAAGGAAGAAAATATTACTGATGAGGGTAAAATTCAACTGCATTTTGAGGTGTTAATAAGCATTTAATAAGAAGAAAAAAGAAAAAAATAACTAAACTGTAAGAGAAATTTATTTCACAGAATAGGATATAAAGGAGATATGTGGGAGAAATATATGGGCTATATGGGAGAAAAAGATGGACAGTATAATTCACAGTGGCTTAACAAAAGGTAGAAACCCTCCATCACATGGCTGTTACACAAATGTTCAAAATGAAGACAGAGGTCATGGTCAGTTCCTGCCTTCCATGCTCCCTTATCATGCCTCTCCATCTATAATTGTACTTTCTAACAGATTGGCACAACCTACATTTCTAATAAATCCTGCAAATCTTAAAGAAAAGCCAATTATTTTCAGCATAATCCAAGAATACAAAATGTAAAAAGCTTATTTTAGGAAAAAAAATCTAAATAATTTTGTATTCGACATTTATTTTTAAAACCTACTGTGTGCCAAGCATACTTTAAAACATTTGGGATATGAGGGTGAGTCAAGCTGGCAAAATCTGTACTCCATTAGAATGGAGTTTCCATTCTAATGAGGAAACAAGAGAGTAACAAGTTTAGAAAGTAATAGATGACATAGAGTTAGGCTGTGATAAGGGCTATGGAAAAAATATTCAAGCCGTGTTGAAGATAGAGTGATGTAATGAGTATGTGGTGGGAGAGTATCATAGTCAGAGAGAAGGCTCAGAAGTGAAAGAAACGACAAAAGACCCACACCAATATCTGGGGGGAGAAGGAACAGCCAATCAGAGGCCCGAGGCAGCAAGACCTAGGAGAGTTCAATAAATAGCAAGAAATGTTGTGTATAAGTAATAGAGTGATTGAAGGAAAAGTTGCAAGTGGTAAATCCAAAAGATAACCAGGACCTAGATGACCTGGGGGCTGGCAGATACTAGTGAAGACTGGATTTGTGCTTCATGTGATGGAATTGTAAAATTTGAGCAGAAAATGATGTGATCTGATAAATGTTTTCGAAAAAGATCAGTGTGGCTTCTGCTTGGAGAATAGCCTGGGATCGGGGTAGAAAAGAAATAATAACGGAAGTAGGGAAATGAGTCAGAACTTATCACAGTAATTTAAGAGAGAGATAATAAAACTGTGGTCTGGCAAGGTAGCTACAAAAGAGATGAGAACTTGATTTACAATGTATTGTGAAGATAAAGCTGACAGGCTGGGCTAATGGACTGAATGCAGGGCATGTGAGAAATAAGGAATTCAAGCTTAGTCCTAAATTCAGAGCCTGAGCAGCTGGGTGATCAGAGAGATTTCTACTAAGATTGAAGTGAAGGGAAGCCTCAGATTTGGGTCAAGGAGGAATCAAGTTTTCTGTTTAGACATAAAATCTAGGTGTCTATTAGATATCCTAGCAGAGGTGCTAATTTGGCAGTTAGATGTCTAAATCTGAAGTTGGAGGAGTAGTCATGGCTGGATATGTTAATCTGGAAATAACCAGCATTTAGGTAATATTTAAAGCTATGGCATTGAATAAAATTATATAGAGAAATTTGTGGACTTAGAGAACTCTCAATATTCAGAAAGCAAGCTTAAGTCAGAGTGGTTCAGGATAAAGTTTTATGCAGAAGACAAACCAAAGTCCATACAGCCACGCAGTACAAAAGAAAAAGCACGAATGAGTCCAGTGCATTGCCTTTCTTGTTTACAGGGAATGCATGAGGCATCACGGGGTAATGATTATAGTCTCAGAATGTGAAGTCAGACAGAACTGAATTCTAATAGGTCACTACATTCAGGCCAATGATATTAGAAAAAATGTATAAGCTTTCTAGGTCTGTTTCCCCGTCAGCAAAATGAGCATCTCATAATTCCTAGCTCATAGATCGTTATGAGAAATAAATGAAAATAGGAATGTAAAGCACCTAGCACAATGCTTGGCACTTAGTAAGTGCTCAGTAAATGAGCGTTTGGTTATAATACAATGATGACTCTGGGATAATTCCTTAATGTTTCCCTTGCGTGTGTTCACTTTTAAATTTGTTTCAGTAAATGAGAGCAATTAAATATCTTAATAGGGAAATAGGATAGGAAAAGGAAATTCATATTAGCTTAAATACATTTTAGAGACAGCAGGTAATAAAACTAAATTGGAACAGGAGGGTTATAAATTTTAATCACAGAGAGAAAGGTGTTGTGAGAATAGCATAATTTCATATTGGACAGCAAATCCTTAGTTAATTCTTTCATTAAAGCAATGGTAAGAACCATTTTGGAAAAATGTTTTTGTGGCAAATTTACCTGTGAAGTTTTTAAAGATTTGTACTCAGCAAATTTAGCATCATTTAGTTTTTCTTTTGCTCACAGTAATTGCAAAATTCTGGAAGGAGGACAAAATGTAATATTCTCCAGGAATGAAAAGATAAGAAGATAACACTTTTGGCCATACTGGACATAATCATTTTTGTATATGCATTTTCAGAAGAGGTCTCATGCTGTGGACTAAAGCTGAAATAAAATACAGTAATTATCTCTGGCATTAAATACCCATAAGCATATTTTACAACAATATACATTAGTGTATGCCTGCCAGATACATAACAATCATGACAATACATGAGTATATTTTAAAGAAATCCCAATGTGACTGACAAATAGCAACCAAATTGTTCACAATAATTTCAGGGACAAAATTGAAAAGAAGAGGAATTTTTTTACTTAAAAATATGTATGTAAAGACAGTGATGTGAAGCTGAGTGATAAGGCAAACTGGGATGAAATAAGAGTAGCAGTTGGCCCCAATCATCTACCCAGCTTTTCAGCACTTCTGCCCTTCCCCAAAGACAGGCAAGCTGAAGTTTTAACCTCCTAGGGAAGAAGTCAGAAAGGACTTGGGCAGAGGGCAAGGCCAGTGTGAAAGTGGCAGACAACCCTTTCTCTCGAAGCAGGGGGTCCCCATACTCCCCAGTTCTCAAGTGCAGATTCCCCGCATTCAATTGATAATAAGGATACCATGTATTGGGGAAATTCCTGGAATTTCAGCCCATTTTATTCAAGATGATCTATCTTTATATTTGTGGCCCATGTCGGCATTTCATAACACTTAAGTTCTCTCCTGGAAAGATGTATATATGACATTGCTTTCTCTGATTTAATGAAAAAATAGATATAGAACAGGCCTGCCTTGTGCTTTGTGGGGCTTCTTTAAAGAACTAGCCCACTCTGGGGAGGGTATTGCTTGCAGGGTGTGGAGTGATTTCAGAGACTCTGAGTGCCATGTGGTTCCCAAATCTCCAGAGGCTGCCTGCTTAGCCAAAATAGACCTTAGGATGAGTTATATACGTGATTGGCTAACTGAAAGCAAAACCATAATGAAATACGACTGAAGAGAGGAATATATTCTGTAGAGGTCAATGTCCATATATAAAGTTTCATTGGGCAAACAGGAGGAGAATGGCCTAAATAGCTAGAGGCACAATGAACTCTAAACACTTGGATAACTAATTAGGGACAATGAGAGGCAGACTTGGTACTAGTCTGTACAAACATTCCCTACAAGCCAGTGCAGTATCAGATCATTCAGGTGTATAATTCTCTTCTTCCTTGTTATAGCTTATCTTTGGTGAAAGAGGAACACAAATCCTGGTACATTTTAATAACTTCATTTGTTTCTAGGAGAAAGGTTGAATGTATACACACACACACACACACACACACACACACACACAATTTCCAAAGATTTTCCCATAAATTGGATGCAGGTCTACTTTAGTCCAGATCTTTTGTTATTAAGCTTTTAATAGTTATGGCATATTCTCTGAATAGAATTCACTCAAGGTAAACATTGATCAATATTACAAAAAAGCCATAATGAAACAATACATGATATATAATTATAACATGATATATTATATAATCATAAATTTTAATGACATTAAAATGGATATTATAGCTATATAAAGATATAGTGTAAATATGCATAGAAAAAATATGTTAAAATTATAGTAGTGCCGGTGGGTGGTAGAATTGGTGGTTTAATTTTTTTCATATTCCAATATCTTGAAGTATAATATAACCTAAATTGTGTAATAACCTATCTTGTTTAGAAAAAGCATAGAAGGGAGTAAAACTTGCAGAAGTATGATCTGATCAATGCAGACACTTTAAAATACAAGGATCCACTCTGAGAATAAAGAGCTCACATTAAAAGATGAAAAAGCTTAACTCTTAAAGAACACGAGCTTCAATGCCCTCCTTGTCCTGAAGTGAGTGTCATGGCCACAGAAAAGCAACGGTCAGCTTTGGAAGCAATACTTCAGGTAGCATTCCAAAGCAAGCATTTCCAAGTTTTTTCCAATACTACTTGGTCAAAATTGAATTAATTCTATCTTTTAAATAAATATATTCCATTAAGAAAACACAATCTTGCTTAAGTTAAAATGTAAGGTTAGCTGCTCTGGCAGCTGGAATGTGAAGAAATAGTGAAAGGATGGCCACTTTTGGCTTGATCAGCAGTTTCTGCAAAGCCTAAGCACTACCTTCCTGCAAGCTTCATCGGCATCCAACTATTACTGAACCAGTGGGATCTCTAGCCACGTGAGGGAGCTCTCATGCAGTGAGACAAACTCTCCAAGGAGACACACAAAGGCACTAGAAGGGTGAACACAATCTTGACCTAACTTGCTCTGCTTTCCATTTGGAAAATATTAGACTTAACTCTGGGGACTTGAAATTCCTGTGTGTCCAAACGGAAAAAACAAAAACAAAAACAAAAAATGTTACAAACTTTATTTCAGCAGATACGAGCAATCCCAAACACAAGTCCAGTAGTAACCTGCCCTAAAGCTTACTGCCTCGCACCTGAATGCCTCTCTGAGAAACCAACCTGTTAATGGCCACAAATCTCTCCGAACAGGATACAAGTGACCAAGGTTCTGCAAAATGCAAGACACATTCCAACAAATACACTGCAGCTAAAAGGCCAGATATGGGAGAGACATTTGCCCGGATGTAGCAAAGCTGATGTTAATTTGCCTAAGCAACTTATCTGGCAATTGTGTGTTGATGTTGGATAAATATATCAGAGAAATTGTATTTAGATATTTAATTTACAAAGCCTATTGGTAAGAATGAGAAAATGGGGGTGGGCGGATGTTGGGTAGTTTGGGGCTAATGATTATAAAAACCTAAGTCTAGAATTTGCATAGAATATTCTGTTAGCAAAAAAAAAAAAGATACCTATTTCTCAGTTATAATTCTTGTTAGTTTTCCCCCCTTCTTTTAGCTGCAAAAGCCTCAGCTGTGTAATTTTGAGAAAAATCAATTAACCCCTTAGAACCTCGGTTTCCTCAAATATATTAGTTCATACTCCCAAGACCCCATCTCAAGGGAATACCTAAGACTTTGGTATGGAGCATTTTGAAAATTGTTTTTTTCCCCTTCCTGAAAATGTCCCACTTCAAAGAGAGAATTTATGTGATCCTTTTCATCATTTATCTCTAGCCTGCTTGCCTTCAAGTAAATTCCTACTTCTTTCTGCCCCTTTCTGATTTCTTTTATTATTTTTAACTTAATCTATTTTTCATATTACTTTTCATCTACTAAATTTTTCTAATTAGCTCTGTGAATTTTCTGTACCATCGTGGGTAAAATAAAATAATTTTGTCCTTACCAAAGGATTGGCATACCTGTCTAGCACTAAAAAGTGTGACATATTAAAAGTAATAAGAATTAATTCCTCAAGCAGTACCTAAAGACCTATTACCGGGAGGCCTTTAGTGTATCTCCACCACCGCTTCTCTTGCATTTGTCTTCAGAAGTTCCCGGGGCGAATCTTACAAACAGGGTCTCAGGAAGGAACAGCTGCTGTTGCTCTGTTGCACTGACTCTGAAAGGCTTGTTCCTGTCACTCCCCAGCACACAGCTGAACCACCTCCCATTTGCTTTTGCAGTTGCCGGTGATCTGAGAATGACCTCTGCCAGGAACCTCCCTTGTATATCAAGACACCCTGCTTCCAGGACATGCTGAGTCCTATTGCAAGGCATTGCTGGTCCTCCTGGAATCCTCGGTGTCCCAAAAGTAGACCTATTTTATCTGAAATATGAGTTGAAGCTGTAGTAAGTTTCATACACAAATGGGAAAAAGTGTGTAGGAGACCCTGTCCACTTTCTCCCCCATCCACACCAATCACTTTATCAGCTTTGTGCACGTATCTTTTAGTTTCTGTGCTATGTTCCAAATGTCCCGCACCTGTGACCTTCTTCAGAGGGTTGACTAAGAGTCAGTTCAACCCCACACAGAGAGAGCTTAGGTCTGTCTAGGGCAGCCTGTAACCAATGACTGACTATTGTGAGAGCCTGAAAGCCTGGTTCCCTTGCCTCAAGCTGGGGCAAATTCTAACATAACATAATCTAGAGCTCCCCAAGAAAGCAGGCTAAAGCCGGGGAGTTGTCTTAAATTGCTTCAGTTTCTGCTCTAAGTTGCCTTCTCTTTTACATGTTTCTCCTGGCCCTTAGGAAATCCCTTGCTCACGAAGCTGTATTTCAGCGTCAGCTTCTGGCAAGCCTACATAAGATATTTGGTACCAAGAATGCAAGGGTGGTTTATATGGCCAGATTCTATGTATGGGGTTCTAGCATTATGTCCCCAGACAAATGGCAATAAGGAACTTATCACAGGTGGTTTATGGAGCCTTGAGAGCCCCTGGCAGGCTAGATAATTGCAATTGCTAAGCTTTCACCTGTGGTAAATTAAAATGGTTGAATGGTGTCCCCCAAAGCGATGTTGAAGTCCTAACCCCAGTACTTGTTAATGTGACCTTATTTGGAAATAGGGTCTATATGAAGATCAAGTTATGACGAAGTCATTAGGGTGGGCCCTAATTTAAAATAATTGATATCCTTTTGAAAAGGGGAAATTTGGACACAAGGAACACACAGGGAGAAGACGATGGGAGAATTCAGGGAGAATGCCCTTTACAGGCCAAGGAATACCTGAAGCTACCAGAAGCTATGCAAGGCAAGGAATAGATTCTCCCTCACAGCCCTCAGAAACAGCCCTGTTTATCCTTTGATTTGGACTTTTAGCCTCCAGAACTGTGAGACTGTTGCAGAAAAGATCCAAAATAGACCTGCGAGTAACCAAGCAGCACTTGGAGAGTTAGAGAATTCAGGTTTATTATGCTGGCGGTGTCAGAGGAGCTAGCACTCTGAAGATCTGGGCCCCAAGCTCGGTTGCAACATTCCTTATATAGAACCTTTTTGGCACAGGGCTGATTGATTAATTTGTCTTCAGAGGTTACAAAGGGTGGGAGTTGCTATGGGTTACCAGCAATTGCAACATTCCTTATATAGAACCTTTTTGGCACGGGGGCTGATTGATTAATTTGTCTTCCGAGGTTACAAAGGGTGGGAATTGCTATGGGTTACCAGCAGTTATAAAATGTTTCAAAGCGTGGTAGTTGCTAGGGGGTACAAAGAGTTACATTTGTTGCTCAGACAAATCAAACAAAAGGGAAGATGAGTCTTTTGTCAATTTCGAGTATAGCCCATGCCACGAACATATTTATAGAAGCAGAACAGACAGCTGATTAGCCTTTTATATGAAAATTCCTCTTCACGACAATAAATTCCTGGTGTTCTAAGCCACTCAGTTTGTGGTACTTCATAATGGCAGCCTTAAGAAACTAAGATTGATGGGAAACTGATAGAAGTGAGTATACTAGATTGCGCAATTTTCTCTGGTTTTTGAGAAGAGCAAGGTAAATGGTAATTACAAAGACTGTGAATGGGCACCACAATGAATTGAAAAGAGAAAACGACAGGCGCAAGTTGGTCAACCCCTTCACAGTTTTTAAAAAGATCTTCTTCAGCCAGAGATGGTCCATGCTGAAGACTAGGCTTAAAGAATTGCAGGCCTAAAGAGAAAACAAGTTTGCAATCTTGGCAAGTCTCCTAAGCAGCAGTGAGGCCTTGATAAGGAAGGAATGAGACCTTGAGACTTGAAATTGGAACATGTCAATCAATACCCTTGAGAAACTTAAACTACAGGACCCCTGAATCTTCTGAACCTGCTAGAGGGCAGTAGTTCTCTTGCTTGAAGATTATAACCAAGTGTACAAATGTAAGCATAAAAGCCTAACAAGAGACTTATTTCATGGCTTATATATTTTATTAGACCTTAAGTTGAATAAGTTTATTAGACCTCATGGTTCCATCTGTGACAGAGGAAGAGAGTGATTCAAATTCTCACTCCATATTTGTGACCACAGTCAGGCTACTTAATTCATTCGAGCCTCAATTTTCTTATCTGGCAAAAAGCAGTTAATGACACCTCCATAATGTATGCAATGTAAAACTACTTCACAAATAGAGTGCTTGACAATTATAATCTATTAGATTCTTCTGACTGCAAATGTCCCTAATTGTAGTAATGGAAAAGAAGTCTACCACCTAGTGAAGAGCCAAAAGGTAGCCTGGCAAGGAATATGGAGGGAAGCAGTTTCTTTTTTTCTCTTTTCATCAATTGAGAGGGAGATGAAGTCAACAGCTGTTGAAATAAACGAGCTCACTTAGTGAGTTGAATAATATTAAACTATTGCTCAAATGAAAAGAGCAGCTGGCTTTTTACCAAGGCTTCATTGTTATACACACCCTCACATTTGGGATCATTAGAAATTTACATGTGGTGAATAGCACTGGAAACTATATTTACTTCTCTATAAATCATCAGAAAAATGCTAACACACTCTCAGTGAGATATGAGAAAAAAAAGAAAACACATAGAAGCAGAAAGCAGATGTGTATTTTTCATGTGAATGTGAAGAAAACTGCTGGAAATAAATTTAAGCTTTCCTGAGACAAAGAAGTGGCAGACATTCAAAGGAAGATAGATACTTAGAGGAAAATGGGGAAGTGTAGCAGAGAAAAATGTGATTTATTTAAAGGCATAAATTAGTTCAAATGTTTTAGATAGAACTAATTATTCCCAGGCCTGTTAAGAAGTATTACCTCAGATCGTTAGCATCTCAGACCTCGGAGTATCTTAGCACACAGTTCTGAATTTTACTGTTTACATGTCTGATTAAATATTCAGTACAGAATATTTGTAAGATTAACTAAAAAGAAAAATATATAACCATATAAACTAGTGAAAATTAACTCATAGTACAGTGCAATTCCTTTTAGTATATGTTCTATACATATTAATATAGAAGATATCAAATAGTATATAAAGTTTTGAATCCTGCCTTTGTTATTTGATATTACCTCATAATATTTTCAATCTCATTCAAAACACTTTGTAAACATTATTTTAATGATTGCACAATATTTCCTTGTATGAAAGTTCACCACTACTAACAATTCCTTAATACATTTGCAATTCAATTTTATTTTTAAATATCTTATAACTATAAAGTTATGAAGTAATCAAAATTCAATTTACTTTTTTATATTATAAAAGTAAAACATGTTATCATGGAAAATTTGTAAAATAAAGAAAATTATAACAAATTAAAAACATTTATCTCCACTTCTTTCTAAGGTAATCACTTGTAAAGTTTTTTTTATTTTTTTGCAGTATCTGGAAGTCTTCTGCCATTTTTGGCCCTTTCCACATTTATCTTTCCTATACTTCATGGCCTAGTTCTCCTAGACAAAACTGTATCTTAAATTCAGTAAATTCCTATAATTATATTTGCATTTCTGTGGAAAAATCTGTAAAGGAGATATATTCTGGCATTGCATTCCAAATTTATATATATAACAGATTTCTGGTACTGCATTTCAAATTTAGATATAAAACAGGTTGCCGACTTCCTTCACCTGTTGGGCTGGTGTCGTGTTGCCTACTCAACATGCAGCTCTCATTTCCTTAGACCTCAGTAACCTGTGAATAGAAACAGGATCATCGTAATAAATCTGCTTTAACTGATTTTTGTTCCCAGACTCTTGCCAGTCATTTCCACCCTCTATTTGCACCCACATATTTCTGAGGGAGTGCTAAAGAGTACTGGACCACTGTTAGTTTAAGATGAAATCTGCACTGTCTGTGCCATGATGGGCTCTGCTTATATTCCGATTATGAAAGAAAGTTATTCTGTTATTTTATTGCTAACATATTCCCTTGGGTCAGTTCTCTTCAAGAAGACCTTGAGATGAGAATTCAGGTGGAAGTACTTTGTTAAGAAAGTAATGTCAGAGAAAAACAGGGCAGGAGTGAGGGAGGCAGGGTAGCAAAGGGAGAAGACAAGAAAAGCTGCGATTTTAGACAAAGTCTAGCTTCAACCTACTGGAGGCCAGAGGGGTGGATTTTTAGATGCTTGAACCTGAATATCAGTCATTGCAGAATTGCTGCTCAGAGGGCCCTAATCTCCCTAGCATCCCCTGACCTCTGCAGAGGTCCCCAAATAGAGTCTCAGGTGCAGGCCTTCAGAAGCAAAATATGAAGCAGCTGGAAAAGGGTTCATAGAAAGGGTATAAGGGATCCAAGATATCTGTTGGAGCATCAACAGTGTAAACTGTTGCTATGAGCTGGATGTGTGTATATCTCTAGAATTTATATGTTGAGGCCTAATGCTCAATGTAATAGTATTAGGAGGTAGGGCCTTTAGAATGTAATTAGGTTATATTGGGGAAAGTCTCATGAATGGGATTAGTGCCCTTAATAAGAAGAGACATGAGAGAATTCTCTCTTCACCTTGTGAGGATACAAGAAGAATATGGCTATCAAACACCAGGAAATGGGCTTCCACCACTGAATCCACTGGCACCCAAATCTTAAAATACCTAGCCTCCAGAATTGTGAAAAATAAATTTCTGTTGTTTAGGCCACCCAATCTATGGCATCTTGTTATAGCAGTATGAACTGACTGAGACAACTATTTATGTCAAAATCCTCACTAAACTGTAGAGCTGGGCTTTGCGAATTTATGTCTCTCATATCTAGCAGAGGATTCATTATTAATGGTGATACATGGTAGATTTAATCCTGTTAGCTTTCATAAAATCAATTTGTTTTTAACCATTTAATAGTCAAACTAGTTTTGATTTGAAATTCAAAACAGTTCAATCTTTGAAAATTCAGGTCCTTTATGGATGACTTGAACCACAGAGAAAGTGTAAAATTTTAGAAATTATAAGTAAAACATGTAGGTAGCACTGAAGTCTAATATTGTCTACACGTAAAGGCAATAATCGGTGTTAAATTTCACTGGAAAATAGGGCTTCATTAAAAAGTTAGTTATTAGCCAGCTTAACAATGGAAGTACTTCTACAAATCGTGGGGATGACAGTGAGCTACCTACTTTTTCTTCCACATTCTAACATTTGAAAACCAAACCCAAATCTCTATATGGTAATTTGGAGTATTAACAGCATCAACAAAGGATAGGTTTCCCACAGGATAGATTTCTCTGTTACTACTTACTTGGAAATATTTCTGGAAACTGAGGTCAAAATGTAATGTGAGAATGCAAAGAGGTGATCCCAGGAGACAGAGCTGATGTGACTTACCCATCAAAACTCAGGCAGAAAAGTTGCAAAACTTTGGAGTTTCCCCTACAATGGCCTGCAATGTGGGGCCAGGAGTATAAGTGCATGCTGTATCTGAGTCCAGACAGAGTAAAGGGGAAAAACTAGATTTTAAAACCTGGGAGAAGTCTGCTTTCTTTTGGGGGGCCTAGTTACCTTTTCCATTAATAATATGACCCAGTGTTTTTTCATGTATAAATATAAGCCTCACAAAATAGGAAACCATTCAATGGGAAGATAGAATGAGACTAGAATAGTTCTCTTCATACTCCTTGAACTGGAGGAGAAGGAAAAAATTCATTTGTTTATAAGCTAAAGCATAAATATTAGGAGAAGAAAAATATTATGCTTCCATGCCCTGACCCCATTTTTCATCATGGCTTTTAGTGGTAGGTGAACTGGAGTGTGTTCAAGTTCTAGCAAGAAATTTAATACCAGATCAGAAATTTATGCAACCACAGAAAACATGATTTACATATGACTGTTTCACCCTCTTTTATAAAACATATACCACCAAAATAAGTCTAATGCAATACAATGGTTATTTATATGAGGCTCTCCAATTAACCTCAAGATATCCCTTGGATATTTAGAATAACTATGAAACATTCTGCTTCACATGGAGCATCAGTTTATCATCGACACTGAAAGGAAGTTTTTAAAGAATCAAATTGTATGCAGTGGATTTATAGTTAATACACAATAGATTTTAGATGTACCAATTACATTCCCATTAAGCACTGTTTTTCCTAATGTGTACTTCTTGCACGCATGATTTTTTTTTTCTTTCTCTTCTTATAAAAGACTAGCTAAATAAGCTTATAAAGCCAACAGGATATACTCATAAATTTGGAAAGAATATTTTTGTGATATGTGTTTGGACAAGATAGTTCATGGGAGAGAAGCTGAATGTTCACCAAAGACAGGCAAGTTGAGAGACTCAATGAGATGCTGTGGGATATGATCTAAGTGATATTTTATTCTACCATTGTAAGAAATGTGGCATTTCACTCCAGCAGGAAGGGATTAGTCCACCAGAGCCTCATTCAGGTGGCCTAAGCAGAGAGGACCAATATGGGAATTTCTCTCTCTTGTGTAGGAAGGGACCAAATAACAAGTGAAACCATTGACAGCCTAGGGACAAGCACTGACAAGAAAGTGGCCTTTCTAGGGATGAACTTGGCTTTCAGAAATCTGAAGGCACATCTGGGAGAATGGCAACATGGGTAACCTACAAGGTGCTGGATTTCCTGATTCCCCCAAAATGAAGAAAACAAATGCATAAACAGGATGATTTTATGTATTTGTAGTAAATAGAGTATTTGGACTACAAAAAGCTAAGAGGCTTCCTCTAGGTGCCTTCACAGGGACTTGACAGAGCAGGCCTATAGGCCCCTTTTTGCACCCTCCGTATTTTTCCAATAATCAGAAATGGGTCTCAATGAGATGGCAAAGAAAAGAAAAATCAACAGCAAGAGAGAGGAATATCAGAGGAACAGTTATAATACACACCAGTAAAATAAAATTGCTAGATAAAAAGAAGGAAAAAAAAGTACATAAGGAGATTCAAATGCAACTTCATTATAATAATAAAAAGAGAATATGAAAATCTGTAAAAATACATTTGAAAGTGTAGAGTAAGTAAAAGATTTCCTAACAAAGTACACATTGCCAAATTAAGAAATGAAAAATGTAGATGGACTAAACCTCATAGAAGAGATTTGAAAGATAATTAAAGATATATTATTGGAAAGACTCCAAGAAAAGTATAAAATACTTAGGAATAAACTTAATATGAATGGCACAGGATCTATATTTGTAACTCTCAACCTTGCCTTTACATTAAAATTACTTTGGTGAGCTTTAAAGTATTCTGGTGTCCTTAGACAAAACAAATGAGAATTTCTAGGAGTTAACCCCATGCGTCAGCATTTTTTAAAGCTTGTAAGTAATTCCAATGAGCTACTGAGTACAAGAGTCACTGGTCAATATGAAGAAAATTATAAAATTGTATCAAAAAGTGTAAAATAAAATTGGAAAGAAACACAAAGTGTGAGTCCCGGGCCTGGTAGGTCCCAGGTCTGGGTGTGATCCAGGCTTGTGGCTAGGAATAGGACACCAGATTCAGAATGCTACATGAGTGTAGTAGGGCACCTGCGCCTAAAATATGTAAACATATTTCAGCTTATTGTACCACGTATGTATGGCTGAATGCCACTGTTTTACTCTGATATGTGTGGAGCCATGCGGTCCCCTGGAGAGCAGAAGGGGAGCAGAAGAAAGAGGAACAGAAGAAGAGTAGAAGCAGAAGCCCACTCTCCGCAATAGACTGCACTTTCTGCAACAGAAGTGCACTCTCCACAATAAAGTTGGTGCCTGCAGTTTCATTCTCACGTCGGCCTTTTGTGCATTCTTCCAACTGGGCATCTCACCATCGAACCTTCCCTTTTCCACCAGCTCGGCGCTGACACAAAGTCTTTAATAAGAAAGCTTAATTTCATGCCATTGTTCACTCTCCTGAATTAATATAGAAGTTTAACTAAATTCCAATCAGAAATGCGGTAACTCTTTTTAATTGGAGAAACTGATGTTAAAAATTATATTAAAGATGATTACCATGACCAAAGAATAGCCAAAAAAAAAAAAAGACCATGATGATGAACTAGTTATTAGAAAATATTATAATTAATTCATTATCGTATTTGTATAAGACAAGACAAATAGATCAATGGCAGAGATTCGAAAATCCAGCAATGGCATCCAATATATATGGAAGTAATAGAAGATCTATATGGTAGTTCAATTATATGAGAAAATGACAGATTATTTAATAAACAGTACTGATACAATTGGATATATCTGAAAAAAAATTAAAGTGGACCATCATTTAATATTTACTAGTAAACTAAAAATTGTTTATCATTTTAATGTATAGTAAAATAATAAACTTACATATACATGACTATGTAGAGTTTCTAGGAAACCTTTTGTTAAAATAGGTGGTATCTTCTTAACCAGGACTACTATATAGCTTCTCTTCTCTGTATTTTTCTCTGGCAATCCTCTAAATTCTTCCCCTTCTCCTTTATTCTTCTCAGGCCCACAAGACTGTACCTTCAACAGCACCCTATTCCTTTTAATTGCTTAGAAATTCTTACCATTTCCATTTGCTTTTACCAGAGGCTTTGGGCATACTAAGAAAGTTCAATGCAGCCTAGGATGATCATTCTATATGCACACCTTTTACGCAGCACCTATGTGATACCCTCACCACAACCTGAAGCAACAGGGAATGGAGACCCTTTGAGTCTAGAATCTATGAGAAAATTCTAGCTTCATTATGGCTGCAAGAAAAAATGGTTACTTTGCCTTTCATTTTTCTTATTTATGGAAATAGATTTTCTCTCTGACTTTTCAATTGAAAGAAAAATATTTGATATCTTAACCTGTTTAATTAGTATAGGAATTAATTCTGCTAAATTAGAAAATCTCTATGGTAAATTGGCTTTGGTACATTGGCTAACCCAGCAGAACAGCCTGTGAGAAGCTATATCGACCTTGATTACACAGTGTGTCCATACTGAATACCCGCACGTGCTTCGGGTCTAACTTCTTCTCCTACCAGAACGCCTATAACCATTTTACAGTATTATAAACATAGCAGCTCAGCTTATTTTATTAAGTATTTTTTTCTTTATCAATGCACCAGAATTTATACATTTAAATAAGCGCTGCCTCTCCAAAGTGTCCCATGACAATGCTATGGCTGTCACTAGTAATAGGTATGCTGTACGTTTCTCAGAATTTTCCTGAGAGCCTATCAATGACTCTTTGAATCTTCAATGATTCTTTGATACTATACGTGCACCTGAAAACAGCCAAAATCATATAGAGTAAAGCATGGGTAGTCATATAGACCAAGATAGGAAAAAATAGAGTATATAATTATATAGAATACAGTTGGGAAAATTCTCTGAGTAATACTGTGTGCGTCCATCCACATGTACATGTAACAAAGTAATAAGTTCTAGTTTCTTAGGTCTCTCAAATTTATTTTGAACATAATTCTAAATAGTTACCATTTCTAGGTAACTACATTGAAGCCCACCACTCACGTGGATTACAATTGCCATTTGCGGGGGGAGGGGGGATTACACTTGCTATCTTATGGTCACATCTTTTAAATGCTGCATAAATACATTAATATCTTTATTTCTCTCTCTTAGAACCATATGAGCCCTTCACTGAAGCCATCCCAATCTGCTCAACAATCCTGTAAGGGTTTTGCTGTCTACAACTTCAGGATACTTTTTATGTCACAAATACCACTGGCCAAATGACCCTCCTCAACCCTTTGTCAATCCCTGTCCAGCATTGTTTTTGATATCTGAATCTGCACGGCCCTTCCAGGTATTTATTCTTTTCTGTAAAAAGTACAGCAGTTCTTGCCTAAGAGATAACAAAATTAAATGTTATGTTTCATTACAATGAGTCCTAACCAGCAGAGGTTGATTAACCACTAGGGACTTTGAGTGACCTCAGATACCAGACCCCTTCTGGGTCTAACTGAAGACTCATCAGTAAACGGGGGACTGGTTTACAGATCTCATGCACAGACTGGTTTACAGACTCAGCCCTTGCAAAAGGTGAGTTTTCAGTTCTTAATTAGCATTAGCACCACGGCCCTCCACTCTCTAGCATTTAAAACCTTGAGCTTTGCCTTTTAGGCCCAGATATTCAGTGGACTTCTTCACTGGCGTGTATTCCTTAATAAACTCAGCTCCGCAAGCCACCCCCATCCCTACTGTAGTTCAAGATCTTTGCATTATCCTTTGTCATATCTAACCTCTTCTGCCACACCGCCGTTTAGTCAGACACCCATCTCAGAACTCATAGATTATCTTGCATTACATTTTGCTTTTAAAATATGTTACTTGCCAGTATTCTTGTTTTGTCATATATATGACAAACTATATCCCTAATACATCTCCTTAAGAAGCTTATTAAGGACAGTTTGTTTATATCTGATTTTCTTCCAGCCCTAGAGGCACTGGTCCTCAAAGTGGGGTCTCCAGATAATAATAGGAGCATCACCTAGGAATTTGTTGGAAATGTACTTTCTCAAGTCTTAGCTCAGATCTGCTGAGAAACTTTGGGCATGGGGCCCAGAAGTCTGCTTAAACAAGCCCTCCAGCTGTTTCTGACCACATACTGAAATTTAACAACCATTTGCCTGGGGCTTTGCCTTAGGTAGTATCTCAGTAAATGCCTGTTAGGTTGACTCTGCTAATCCTTCCTCTCAAGCTGTAGTTAAATTTAAAGTAACAATTCTAGACAGAAAATGGGAAAAAGACATAAATGATGCAGGAATTTTAGGTCTATAGAAAAGAGTTGAGTCTTCAAAAAGACGCATGACATACCTATTTCTTAATCTTATGTTTGTTTTCCTACCTTGTCTTATTATGGCTATGTGATTCCACCTACTTTGCTGACTCTCCTGGTTGCCTCTGAAAGGCATAAGGGCCCTGAGAAAAATCTTCTTTAATTTTTTGTTCTTTATTCATGTTTCAGCTTACCTCCTCACAGAATAACAATCACTGAAAAAGTGTGCGATTTCTAGGGAATCTTACATCTCTCAGAGAGTTCTCCAGCAAATGTGCTTCTCTTGCATCTCTTCACTAAAAGTAGGGCTTTCTGATAGCTTACAATTTCTATTACTACCATAGTCTTTAGATGTCTAATGAAAGAGACATTCAAGTTATCACAGGAGCAGCAACAGGAGGCATAGGTTGTTTGGGGCAAAGATGGGAGTTCAAAATAAAGAAAAGCATGGACTTGGAATTGGATGCTGATTGGCAAAGTAGGAGAGTACTAAACTTTTCTAATTTTTTCTTTGTGCCAGGCCTTCCTAAATCATAAATCCTTCGAGAACATGGTAAATGTTCATTTGATTTCTTCTTTGAAGTAGTGACTCTCCACCTTTACTAGAATGTCAGAAATATCTGGGAAATTCTCTTTTTTTTTTTTCTTTAACTCTCTGAGCATGGGATCCAGGTATTAGCATTTATTAAATCTCCTTGGTGGTTCCAATAACTAGCTGTGGAGAACCACTATTTGGGACTTGCTAGTTAATGATTGTTAACAATGAGGTATCTATCTTTGCCTATTTCTCAATGTTCTTCTTCCTACATTCAGTTCCCAAAGGTCAGACCACAACTAGATCAAAGAATCACATACAAAAAAAGAAACTGAGTCATTTCTCAATATCTCTAGGATCAAAATAAAACACAATTAAAAGATCAATGAGCTCTGATGCCATCTATCTTTGATTTTTATTCCTGTTTTATTTTTTCCTATTCACCCAGGATCCCTATTCTGTCTTTGTGTCAAAGTACTCATTATTAGTGAAGAAAACTATCTGACAATCTGCCAATATTGAAGCTTCAGCAATCCAGAAAGGGACTACTATTTTCCTTGATAAATATTTATATTTTCAAAAGTTATATGAAGAGGAAAACATCCAACTCAATGAGCTGAAATATTAAATGGCTGTATTTTAGGCTAGGAGAAGTATCTTTGCTCCAAGAGACATTCCCATGATGCTCTGTGGAAAAAGTATGCTGCCTGTGAGAAGAAAAGCTAACAGATTTCCAGACCCAGCATCACAGGAAAAGATATGGAAGTATGGGCTCGGAGCTGAGAGAGGATACATTAATAACCTGTGTGTGTGTGTGTGTGTGTGTGTGTG
>NW_006442484.1:16360633-16391846 GCF_000325575.1 Pteropus alecto
TCCTGTCACACAGTAGATTCAACAAACGTTCTTACTTTCATTAACTCTTTCCTCCTTCCCCAATTGCCTACTTTTTAGAATCCTTGAAAATATTTTACATATTTTCAAATATTCAGGAAACTTAAAACAATATGTGATTGAGAGGATAAATACTGACTCTAGCCAATTTCTGAAAATGTAAATTGTGGTATGTGATGGGAATCTCTTCAAATTTCAGAGCAACACTAATACATATTAGTTACACACCTTGCTATATAATCCCTCCTGCTTTTTAGGGCAATAAAATTAATTGTTTTGGTTAGTTTGAGAACATTCTTAATCTAAAAACATAAACAGCAAAGTGTAGACTCTAGATATTTGTATCCAAAACTTAAAGACAACTTAACTGAATAGAAAAGAGTTACTAAGTATAAAGAGATAAAAGGGGCCTTTCACAAGTTGCCAAGATTTACATCACTTACTTAATATTAAATAAAATGCAGGTTAAAAAATAAGAAAGGCAACAAGGAAATCCCTTCATGTACGTTGCCTCTGACTACTGCCTAAGAAAGACACTAATGGTTGATCATAGAATCATTGCACTAACACAGATCCACTGAAGTCACTTCCTCAGAGTTAAGATCCAACCTTGTAGTCATGTGTGGGGGGTCAACAGCCCAAGACAGTGGTGTGGTTGGCAATTTAAGTGCAAAATTCGATTTCCAGTATAATCAGTCATCTAATTGCACATCCAAATGTATTCTACATTTGCACATTTAATTAATTATGTCTTAATTGAAAGCATTCTGCTCATAATAATTTGTTTTAATTTCCTTTCAAATTGAATTATCAAGGGAGGAATTTAGTTTTGGAATTCATTTGTAGAGGAATTTTTATATGTATTGAAAAAAGTAAAAATAATGAATTTTCAAACTGCTTCTTAAAAGATAAAAGTCTCACTTCCTTTAGAAGTTCAAAGGAAAACATTAAAGACAATCCAAATCAATTTGATTTTGTCTGAATGAGCATCTAACTTTGAAGATGGAGAATATATTCTTCTGTATTGTGAATGTGCCCATTATAATATAGGTATAATTAGTTTTTCAGCTGCAATTCAGATTCCTGGGTCAGTGTAAAAGGCCTTGTTTATTTAGATGAGGCAATTCTCTGAGAAAGTGGCTCATTAGTCTTAGATTCCTGGCGCAGACAGTCTGGTCTACAAATTAAAACAGCCATTTAAATTCCCTTTATGGAAACTGTGCCTGGTAGGGCACTTCCACATGCAATGAAGTCTTTATTTCCTTATCCAGAGGTTCCAGAAAAACAGAAAAGGTGGGTATTATATCTTTAGATGAGCCATAGTGGATAAATCCAAAGATTCAGATATTAACAATTGGATAAACTCCTGCATTTCCCATAATTTTAGCTTTGAAGCCATCCCTTAACAGTACTACAGAAAAAAATGTCAGGAAATGCAGAGAGAGAGAGAGTTCTCAGTTATGATTTTGGGGCTGGGCATATAATTGGAAATAAGTCAGATTAGGCTTTTAAAATTACCGCGATTTGATGTCACACAAAGAGGTCAATTTGTGATTCACTTGGGAGTCATAGTGCTGAAATTACTGACTTGTGCATATAACAGTTTAGCTTTAACTGAGGCATTTAATTTAGCATCCATTACAGCTTCTCTTCCATACTGATCCTTGCTCTGAACAAGATCTCATTTCATAAACCCAATTAAACATAGTACTTACTGTGGCTTAAATACCAAGATAGATTTAATGTATTGTCCAATTTCACAGATCAGCAATGTTTCTCTTTCTGTATCACTTGCTCATGACAGTAACATAAGTGAACAATCTGTGCCAGTGAATGGGCCAGCATTAAAAGGATATAAATGTTGCTGTCCTGCAGGTAAGACAGTTAGGAGTGCTTTACCCAAGGTGTCAGAGAGTTTTTGTATATATTGTAAAATTAATACTCCATACACATGAATTTCAGCCTCTTTGAAATACAACGGAATGGTTTCTGAAAGGCAGTGAGTTTCTTTCTAAATTGTTGAATTAAAATGCTTAATCAATAAGTAAATCATTGCTCTTTTCATCAATATTTGAGTTATTTTTCCAACTTGGTGCTTTTCCAATTAGAGAAGGCTTCTAGTTAATTTGTTTAGTGAGAAGTCAGCATGAAATTATTTTATTCTTACTTCACAGTGGTCTCGGCTTACCCCACTCTTTCTTCTACAGCTCAGGTGTGCTCATCATGATGTTAATGTGAACTATGTCAGATAATGTTGGTTGCCTACCCACTAGCCACAATCCCTTATTTTCTTAGTTTATAATAATATCTTGTGCACATTGCAAAAAGTTCATAGAACATGGACTTACTCCTCTCCCAGCCCACGTGGATGGGCCATAATTGGTCTAAGCCAAATGTGGTAGATTGTATTATTTGTTCATATGTCTTTGTTGCTTCCCCACCCTTGCCATGCTTGAATGAGGGAAAGAATATTTCCCTGTCTTACCAACTTTGGCTTGGCTATATGATTGCTTTACCAATAAAATGTAGGTAGAATGAAGAGAATGCCTATTTTAAGCAGATCAGTTAAAAAGCATCATGTGTTTCTGCTTCTCTTGTGCTCCTGCCTTGAATTATGAAAACCATATGTCCTAGGTAGTCTATGTCCTTAAATCTTTCAGGAAGGACTCATGGAGTACCCTGGAACCTCACTCATGGTCTGATACAGAACTGCTGTAACTAATCCACAAACTCATGAGCCAGAAACAATAAACAGATATGTGTTGACATGTTAGTGTGTTTCTTCAGCTGCATTCTTGTAACAAAAGCTAATTAATACAAATGTTGATTTAATTCTTTTCTTGGTTTAGAATGTTGATTTAATTCTTCTTTGCTTGGTTTGTGATTGGTTTATAGATAAACATTTGACCATTTTGTAGCTAATCAGATGTATTAGAAAGCATGCTGTGAGAGGGAGACATTCCATGTGCAAGCTCCCCACCTTTGATGAAAAAGAGAGATAACAACAAAATGCACTTTTTAGAGTTATTTGGCTTTATTTTTTAAAGACATAATTATTAGAGTTGTGGTAGTGATCTTTTAACTGTGAAAAATTACACAGGATGAAAATCAAGCAGACTGAGGATAGCAGAGCAGAAAGCTAGAGAAAACCTGGTTGAACTGCTGCAGTTTATATATGTATAAACTGAATTACTTTATTGCTTAAGCCACTATTAGTGTCTCTTCTGTAGCTGCAACCACATGTACCCAATTAATACAGTATATTTCTAGCAAAGTACCAAAAAACACAGACCATATAACACAGATTTTTTTTAAGTATCATACTATAGAAACTGTAGTATTTTTCATTTAAAAAGGTAAATGCTATTCCCATACATTATAGCATCTGTATACTGTAGGACAAAATATCAGTTTCATTTTTTTTTTAAAAAGCTGTCTACTATTCTATGCATGAGTATGTTATGCCTAGTTTGAATTAGTAATCTAGAAGATCAACCTTAGTGATTCCAAAATAAATTTAAATATACATAAAAAAGATGTGAAAGAAAAGCTAATTGACATTGAAATTGAATACATAAATTATAATATCCACTCAAGGGATAGAACAGAAAAAAATAAGGAGAAAGAAACACTCAAAGAAACAACAAAAGAAAACTTTAAAAGGTGGAATAAAAAAACACATCCTATGATGTCACTACTCACTGAGTGCTAAGCTAAATTAAGTTTTTGAAAAGACTTTAAAAGCAGGTATACCTTTTGAACATGTATGTGTATATATGCGTGTGATGTGTGTGTGTGTGTGTGTGTGTGTATACTGTATAAAACATTTTTTAAATTACTTTTATTAAAATATCACATGTTCATATAAGGACAAATTTTAAGCTTGATGAATTTTATCAAAGTGAACATAGCCATTTCACTATCCATCAAGTCAGAAATAGCACTTAACCAACAACTCTTACTCTGTTTCATGTTTACTATTAATTATTACTTCTTCTCTCTTTCCCAAAGGCAACTATTATCCTGATTTCTCATACAAAAGATTGGTTTTGTCTGGGTACTTAACTTTATGTAAATGAAAATACGTTTTTGTTTTTTTTTCTGTCAGAAGACTCACTAAGTACATTATTTGTGATATTCGTCTATGCTGTTTTACATAACAGCGATGCATATTTATTCATTATTCTATAGTATTTCATGTGCAAATAGATGACAGTTTATTTATTTTTTCTCCTCCTGATAGATATTTGGGTTGGTTTCAGTTTTTGATTATTATAAATATGATGCTTTAAATATTCTTGTTCTTTTTCGAAATGAAAATATGTATGGATTTACAGCTGGACTTGAAAAGTTCTATCTTTATCTCTGGGGAAACCTGGATATCTAGATTTTTGGCTTTGGCCAAGATAACAGATTTATAATGTGCAATTTAAAGTCAAGAAATATCATCTGACGACCTGAAGAGTCAAGCTTTTTCTTTTGTTTTTTTTTGTTTTTACTATTGGTTTGCAACTGGCCTAATTGGTTTGACAACTTAGCTTGATTACATGGACAAGAAGATATAAAAGCCTTGCGGAGGGTTAGTCCTTTGAGCTCTCCTTAAGATTCATAGCACAAATCTTGGTGATTTCAAGCGGGAGACAGAATACAGCCTGTGTATGTGAATAAGGAAAGACCTGGGGAGCTTGCACATGGAATGTCTTTCAGGCCCGCAATGCTTGCCTTCACTATCTTTCACTTGCTGCACTATATTCTTTATATTTAAATGAATGCTTTATATGAGTATGCTCTGAGGTGGTTCTTTCAAATATCTGAAGTTTGCCAAACTTTGCAATATGTATACATCCCTATGTATATAGTTAGGAATTAATTTGCTGGTTCGAAGTACACATATGTTGAGTTTTAGAAGGTACAGCTAAGGTTTTCAAATGGTTGTACTAATTTACGCTCCTACCAGCAGTGTGTTAATGTTCCAATTTCTCCACATTCTTTCCCTTATTGGTATACTTTTTGTCATTATCCAGTTGTAGCTTTTTTGTTCAAATGTTTTTTTTTTTTTAATTTTGAAATAATTCCAAACTTAGACAAAAGTTGCAAGTACAATACAAAGAAATCTTTTCTTGAATCATTTGAGAATTAGTTGCCTAATAGCTCTAATACTCTAATATTTCTTATGAAAAGATTTCTCCTACATATCCACAACAAACTATCAGCATGGGTTATATTGTCATTAATATAATGCTACTATCTAACTCTCGACCCTATTTAAGACCTTGATATTCTACACAGCTGCCACTGTGTGTAGTCACTCTTCTCACTCTACTGTGGCTCCAATACCCTATGCTTGGCTATCACCCTGAAGCTCCGATATCCTCTTTAGGTCACTACCCATTGTAGTGTAATATTGTAGATACTCTTTTTATCCTTCTTGGCTAACCCCATGTGTGTGCCTGCCCCAGCCCGCTCAGGCTCTGATACTGCACACCATGCCACACCTCTGTGGTAATGACCTTTTCATCTTGCTTGGGTTCTGGTATCACTCACTGACCTGCCTTCACTTCTACATGGCCTCCTTCCTACTCCGATTCCTTGGCTTCAGTACCTGGAAACCCTCCTACAATAACGTCCTCTTTACCCTGCTTAGACTCTGAAATTCCACACTGAACTGTCTCTTCTACATGGACACCTTTTTTATTCCCCCTCCCCTCTCCGAAATTCCACCCTATGTTACAGCCCTGTATCAATGCTCTCCTACCACTATCCCCTTGAATTTAGACATCAAACGCTGGTAAATACTTCTCTCTGGATGCTCTCTTCAGCCTGTTTGGATTCTTATACCCTATGCAGGGACACTTACATACGTTGAAACCCTTTCCCAGCTCTGGCCTCAACCCACACTAGGCAGCCTTCCTCTGTGGACACCATGCATTCTTTAGCCTGTCCTACCTAATGATTTTAAGACTGAATCCTGCAAGAAGAGAATAAACAGAAAGAAAAGGAAAGAAAAACAAAAAAGGTAAGAGAAGGCATGGATGAGGGAGAAGAAGAGAAAGATGTTAAGCTCATTTTGGTTTTAATGTTCAATTTCCTAATTACTCATTAGGTTGAGCACCTCTCCTGAATTTATTAATCATTTGGGTATCCTGTTGAGTGCAGTGCTTCTTAAAGTTTTTGACCAATTTTCTAAGGAGTTGTGAGTTTTTTTATTATTATTATTGATTTGTAGAAATTCTTTAAATATTCTGGGTATGAACCTTTTACAGTTATATGTATTAAATATATTTTCTACCAATCTGTGACATGACTTTTCAGGCACTTAATCTTATATTTTGTTGAAAAGAGGCTCCTAATTTTAATGTTCATATCTTTTCCTCTGTGGTCAGTACTTTTCTTTGTTATTTTTGGTTTGCTTATTTTTAGAAATCTTCTTTACATAAAAATCTTAAGGATATTTTCATGCATTATATTCTAAAATATCATTTTCCTTTCACATTTATATCTAGAAGTCCCCTCAAAATAATTTTTGCATTTGATGTGAGACACTGGTCAATTTTCAGGTTTTTCCCCATAAATTATGATTTCACCAAACACCATTTTTTAGAAGGCCCTTCATTTCCCACTGCTCTACAGTACTATCTTTGTTATAGTGTGTACATGTATATGTTGATCTCTTTCTCTTTGCTTAATTCTGTTCTCTTGCTCTATTTTCCTATTGTCCAATACCATACTATCTTTATCACTGGAGCTTTTTCTGGGTAAGAAGGGATTATACTTTAATTTTGAATTATATACCCCAGAGAGTTTCCATATACCCCACACTAAGCTCTCTTGAATATATATTTTTATCTTACATAACCTTAATACAACCATCGAAACTAGGAAACTAGCATTGGTACAATACTATTAACCACACTTAAGACTATTCAAATGCCATCTGTTTTTCCACTAACATCCTTTTTCTGTTTCAGGATTCTGTTAGAGATCCCACCTGGCGATCCCACCTTACATCTTCTAGTCTCCTCCAATCTATAATAGTTCCTCAGTCTTTGTCTTTTAGAACCTTGACATTTTCAAAGAATACTGGCTGATATTTTGTGGGATGTCTGTTAATTTGGGTTTGTTTGATGTTTTCTCATGATTAGATTGAGTATATGCATTTTGGGCAAGAATAATCAGAAGTGATACTCCTTTCTCAATACATCATAGCAGGGATTATGTGATAGTGACAGTAGGTCTTGCTACTGATGGTATTTACCTTGATCACTTGGCTAAGGTTGTGTCTCCTCGATTTCTCTACTGTAAAGGTACTATCTTTCCCCTGATAGCTAATAAATATTTTGGGGAGATAATTTCAGACAAAGCAAATGTCCCTTTTACCCCCAAACTTTTGCCCACTAATTTGAGCATCTGTTCATGGATCTTGATGCTAATGACTATTATTGTGGTTACTGCCTAATGATGGTTATCCATTTTTCTCTGTCTACATTTATTATTTAGAATTTTCTTAAGCAAGTGCTGTTTTCCTCTTTCCATTTACTTATTGATTCAATTATTTATACGGGTATAGACTGATAGATATTTATTCTATCCTATGGAAGTAAGAGCAATAATATCAATATTTGTTTTATTACTCAAATTGTTTGAGCTTAAGCCATCAGGAGCCCCTTCAGGATGGTGCTATATTCTTTCAACAAGTACTCATCTTTTTCTTTTATTATTTATCTATTTATTTTAGTACTTCCTTATTTTCTGGGACCATGAGATATTACAGATATTACAGATATCTTGTGTTTTCCTTTCCCTAGTCCAAGAACTAACCATTTTTTCAATGAGTACTGGCTCCTTTTATTGAAAAATAGTGTTTAGATACCAAGATCTAGGTGCTGGGTGTTCTACTGGAGTGTCATTGATTTTAGGCCCTCTCACTGGACAAAACTAAGGAATATATATATACTATACTAACCAACACATACTATAAGGATAAAATGATAAAATTTTATTTGAAGAGGAAGCTGGCAATTTCCCCACACTCCCCTACTTATTTAGAGTGTATCCTCAAAATCTTCATAGGCCCAATAAGAGATCTGACCTTTTGATTTTATAATGCAAGTTTGGAGAACTTGTGATCCTTGAAAATGTAAACACATCCTCTAAATTAACTCAGGAGATTTTCACAAAGAGACTATCATCAAGTGTGGCTCTGTGTCTCTTGAAGAGATAAGAAAAGTTATTTTTGCTTCTGCCTTGCTAAATAAACTATGTGAAAATCTGTCCAGACTTTTTGTCACTTTTTTTGCTACCTACATTAATATAAATCTAATAATGCTTACTTAATAATAAACTGTTCTTTTTTCTATGTTGGTTAGAGAAATTTTTTGTTGGTAGGATTGTTTTATTTTTCTGCTCTCTCGCTCTCTCTCTCTCTCTCTTTCTCTCTCTCTCATGCCCGCGCTTGCGCACACACACACATGCACACACACATCAGTATTTCCTAATGTTCACTTTAAAGAGAGGGATGACCTTGAGTAGTTAAATATGGGTGGAAAGACACCAGTAAAAAAAAAAAAGGCAGAAGAAAACAGAAATAGGAAGTAGGTCATTTGTTGAAAGTATCAATAGAATTGGGAGAAGTGGAGGGTTATAAAATAATTATTGCCAATAATGAGAAACTAATTTCTTGGATGAATTTATATTAATAACTGTAGCTATCATTTATTGTTGCATAACTCGCTTCCAAAGCACTGATGCTTGCCACTTTCTTCTATATACCTTGGCCAGTGGGTTCATTAACCTGGCTGCACATTAGCTTCTCCTGAGCATCTTTTAAGAAATACGGATTCCTAGGCCCCATCCCCCAGATATTCTGTTTAATACTCCTAGAGTATGATGTCAGAATTTAAAAGCTCCCCAAGAGATTCTAAAGTGCCCTGAAGGATGAGAACCACAGACTCTGATCTATTATTTATCCTCTTCATTACTTGCCATGAAAAAACTACACATGTAAGACATTTGTGAGCATAGAAGAGTTTACTGAAAGTTGGATACTGTGCAAACAAAGTTAGTCAAATCAAATTTAATCCTGAGTTTTAGAAATTTTCCTGTGACCACTCCAAGAGCTAGAAACACTCACTGGGCCTTCACCCCACATCATCTCCAACCCCAACTGTTTCACATTCCCAGTTTCTTCCTCTTACCTACTTCTTCCTAGTCTGCCTGACCATAGGAACTAAAACTTCTCACTCTATTCTGCAGAATGATTTTGCTCCCACTAATAATCGATTTTCTTGAAGATGGTTTATAACTAACTATTCATCACTTTAGAGAGTTTTTGAGAGGTAGTATTCTTGAATATTATCTGATTTATAGAATCAGGATAAAAGATTGATGCTGACACCAATTTCTATATTTGTAATTATAATTTTAAAAGCTTTTTGCTCTGACAAAGATGTTCTTACATTAAAACATAAAACTTTTTCAGTGTCCACTAGTTCAGCCAGTAAGCAATTTCTTCATTACACACCAGAGGTCAGTATTGGCTTATTAATATACATGATCCATTAATTGTTATTTTCCCAGTTAATAAAAATGAGAAATAAAATATCAAGGATCATTGTTATATTGGAGATTCTTTAAGCAAGCATCATCTGGATGGATGTGTATAGATCATGAATGACTGAAGAAAAAGAAGACGATTTTTAAAAGACAAAAAAAAAAAGCCATGTAATGAAAGTAGCCTTTGTTCTTTAGGAAAGCATTTAAAATTCATTCCTGGCATATTAATTAGGCAGCTTTTACATGACAGTTGCTAGTTACTATTACGTGTGAGAAGGGTTCATAACTAGCAGGAGAAACTAACATGCTGAAAATGAATTGAACTCTATAGTGTTTAGGAAGTAAGAATCTTATTTAACTCTGCATACCTATACTAGTGTATCATTTTTGGATGGCAAGAGTTACAGATATTTTGTACAAATAAGACAGGGATCCAGCAGTATAATAATGACTGAGAGTACCAAGAGAAGATAAAAGATTTAATGAAAAGAAGATAAGACTAAAGACAGATCTGATAGCTGTCTAAGGATGTATTAAAGGCTTCCGTATTAAAGGCTTCCGCAGGAAGAGAAAACAGATTAGTGTTATGTTGCTCCAGTCAGCAAGGGGTAGAATTACAGAGATAGAGATTGTGACTTCATGTGAGATAGAATTTTCTAAAACCTATAACTGTTTCAACAGTTTTGCTTAGGGGTTCCACAGAAATAATTCTATCATAGAGTATCAGGACAAATTAGAAGAATGCTAAAATCTTTTACATTCTAAGGTTATATGAGTATGTGATTGTGACACCAAAGAGTAAACGTTCTCATGGATATATCACAAATTCAAAGCCTCCTTCCAGCCATATTTAGTCTAGGTGCCATTTGCTTTAAAAAGTCTCCCTGAATCCCCCAGAATACAGTTTTCTCATCATAAGTACCTTTAATATTTTAACCATATATTGCCTTTCGTCATCTCTTGAAACATATTGTCCATTTTTGTATTATCTAGCTTTGTGTTTCTATGTCTTATCTATAAAATAGATTCTTCTTTTAGGAATACATGTTATTTTCTCCTCTATAATACTTGGTATAATACAATGGAGTTAGTAGATACTCAGATAGTATTTGTGGAGCAAATAGATTTCTTTATCTATAAAGTAATAAATAAAAACACCCACTTTCCCTGCCTCCCTGAATTGTTTTGAGGATCGATTGAGATAATGTGTCTGAAAACACTTTGAAAAGTATAAAGTGCTATATAAATATAAGGCATTTATTATTTCAAAGGGAGTTCTCTCAGTTATAACCTTCCAAATCAGCTTGGACACAATGGCAACTAAAGAACATTTTTTAAAACTTAATCTGAAAAGGAACTTGTCCTTTCTGGGCACAAATCATAAGCCTCCTGAAAAAAATGTTTGTGCATAATTTTTTGTTTGTTTCTAAAATGCACAATGAACTATGGTCCTTCAGGGAAAATGTTGCTCTGATAAAAGTAATTCACAACATAGAAAATTGCTCTTGTGTATTTTCAGTAAGGAATTGCAAACAAATGAGCTATTTTGTCTTCTCAAGCAAAGGGACTTCCTGGGCATGTGTGGCAGCTGTTCAAGTCCATCTGGTCAAGAATTCACAAAGATCACAATGTGAAAGTAGCTCATATGCAGATTTTCGTGACAGCCTGCCAATGTTCCTTTGGAGACAAAATGGTTTCCCAGGCCAATAATCTGCATTTTTAAAAGTCTCTAAATATGGGTTTATGAAACAATTGATAACAGCGTAAGGAACTATCATGATAGCCTGAGAAAGTCATTCATATTGCAGGACATGCTTATTCTCTTGGCCTGAGAGTGTTTGTTTATAGTTGGCCTTGATTATAGCACAATTTTATAAATAATTCTTTTCTTGTTTAAGAACAACTTTTCCAGACAAAATATTGTCAGCAAATAAGGGACACAGCTAGATTTTTGAAACACCTTATTAACTTTAAAATGATATTTTAAAATGTAAATAAGATATGCATGCTCATAAATAAGGGGAAGGAAAAATAATTCATGAAAGCTTCTCAGGAATGAGAAAGAGATAAATGATAGAACTATAACCTATAATCTACCCAAATAGTATATTATATTTTATAACTCCTTAAAATATTTTTAGGACTTTAACATGCTTTTTCTTACTAGATTATAGGAATAATGTTGCAAGGTAGAATGTGTATGTTTTATAGGTGAGTATACTGATGTAAAAAGAGGTTAAGTGATTGATTTTGCATTTCCATTATCTCAGAAGCACAACTGAAATTACCATTTAGGATTATCACTTGTGTCTGGGGCCATTGCTTTAGTCCTATTTGTTCCAAGTCTCTGCAGTACCCTATGCTGAAGACACTGTCTCTGAGCCCTTTCTCCATCTTGGCCTTCTTGACTTCACGAAGCCAAATACCTGTCTCTTGTCTTCAGAATCCTCAATGTTCAGGAACATTGATGAGTAAGGAAGTTATTTCTCATATTGTTTCGGAATTATCTTCCAGTGGGCTAGGGCTGGTTTTCAATGGGAGAGAGGAGCAAAAGGGCTTGGCAAAATGTCTGTTAGTTCTAGAGTCAGGATTAAAGGCACCTTTTCCTAAGATATCCTAAAGAATCCCTGTTATATCCATCTCAAGCCCAGATATTGTTCCAACAGCCAAAGGCCACAGAGCCTTAACAACTCAGTAAAAAAAATTTTTAGCAATCCTTGAGCAGTCACTCTTTACTCAGGGAGTTCCAATGACTGCTCAGTTGTTTCTTCAATGAGTAAGGAGGTAGTAGGGGCATTATGACAGTCATTTCCACCAGAAACACAAACTCAAGGCAACTCTGCTACTCAGGGGTGAATGCTGACTTTTGAAAGTTACAGCAGATTTATCACCAGGATTCCTTCTACATGTTCCAACAAGCACTGCAATTAGCTCACAAAACTTTCATCCTTTCAGGTATCCAGCTCTAGCTAAACTTTCATCCCTCTAGGATATTGAGCTCTAGCTAATTCGAAGGGTTGGAATGAAACAGGCTGACACTTGATTCAGAGATTCTGGAAAGAAAGTGGATTTGACAACAAAGTGACTGAACTTATAACTTCTCCCCATTCTATAGTCATCAGGGTTCAAGGTGGATCATCTGAGGAGTGAAGGAACAGGAATCAGGTTCAGAAGCTATCTATTATAAAGGTCTCCTACTAATTTCTTATAGACAGAAGACACATATCAATGGTCTCTGGGAGACTACAATAGTATCTGAGAGGTAAGAGGTCTGGGCACTCCAGGCCAGGGTAAATGTCTAGGTCTCACTCATAATTCTCTGAGGGGACCTCTGAGTCCAGTCTCAATATGTCAATAAAATGTCTGGCACACAGCAGGTTTTGAGCAAATGTCAGTAAAATGAATGTATATGGAAGAATTATTGTCTGACCTACGGTGAGAACCTACTGTTAAAAAATTGTATTTTACTTGCTTGTTTTTTCTGTCATCCAGAATGAGTTTCTTCAAGAAAGAAACTGTCTTGTTCACGTCCATCTCCTCTGTGGCCAGTATAGCTCCAGGCATCCAATAAGCACTCAGTGCTTTTAGAAGTGCTGAAACAAATCAGGTAAGTCCAGTTACTTATTTTCATACAGCTTAGGTGAGAAACGGAGATTTAGAAATGAACTCAATCACTGAATAGCATCTGGGTGAATGGATCCAATCACATATGTAAAGACAGACCAACGCATCATGTCCATTACAGTAGAATGGTCGCAGGTTTTACTCCAGGTAAAAAAAAATGTTGGCCTGTCCAAATGGATGGACAGAACACGAGACAATTATAGGAAGGACAGCAAATTAGAATGAGGGGCTTCTGTCATTACAGAGATGGGTCCAAGCTAATGGGCCATGATCCAGGACTAGAGAAGGGTGGTGGCAGATAATGAAAGAGTTCAGGAATAGGGATCAAGCTAAAGTTTAGTCAACAAACTTAGGTGCCTGAGGATCAAGCAAATAAGACTTAGGTATAGACTGAGATGCCTTTACCAGAATTAAGGTAGATTGTTAGAGCAGAAATAAACAGGATCAAATCACAGTTTCCAGATACGCAGCCATGTAAAAATCCCCAGCAACATTTCAGGATTCATCTTGAATATCAAGGCAGTGGTGAAACTGCAGGAGGGCTTTAGGTGGCCAGATCTCAGGAAGGAAGAGACTTATAGAGACTAGAAACCAGACCGAGGCTAATATTTGAAATAGCGAATTTGATTTGGGATATTCTAACAAACACCAATTTAATTTCCCGACATATTCCAGGATGTTTACAAGAGCTAATTTCCTTGGAAATGAACTTTTAAACATTCATTATAGAAAACTATTTTGCCATGTACACTTGAGGAAAAGGTGTATTATTTATAAAATTTGGGATTTGTTGAACTATTAGAGAAATCAGGAGAAAAAGCCTTCACAAAGTGCCTTCTCCAGATACTTTTTACAGATGTATTCTTAAAATAATTACTTGACATATTTATATGTACATCTTTAGTTTAATATCTTAGCTAATTGTCCAACAAACTAATTCAATGTTGTTTGCAATGCATTAAATGAACAAAGATAAACCGGGTAATAGAGAATGCAGAGAGCCTAGTGGTCCATGAAATCACTGGATTTGCAAAGTGATTTTCTTTTCAGTTCTGTGCACTATCTGAGAACAAAATCTGTTGGCAAAGCACTTTAGTGGCAACCAAGGAATTAAAATATAGAGACATGAGGAACGCCACTCAGGGTCAAAACCAAATATTTTTTGGAGATCAAGTTTATATAATGTGGTATAAGTTTATAATGATGGAAGTATTTAATATGTCTTCTGAAAATCTCTTAGTGAACTAATATGTAACTCTAATCTACCAAATTATAATTTATGCAAATTCTAAGATGTTACTTAGCAGCTCTCCATCTTTGTGTTACAAACTCCATAAATGTAATGTCTAATAAGTAAAAAATAACATTATCCTTTTTCTAGTTGTAGACTTCTAGATATTTCCAACATTTCCTAAAACCTCAAATTCTTACTCATATTTTAAACTGTTCCCATCCCACTTAGCTGTGCTGCAGTAGTTCTCAATGTGTGGTTCCCAGACCAGCAATATGAGCTGAGAGATTCTTACAAATGCTATTCTCAGGTCCCACCCTGGCCCTACTGAATCAGAAAATCTGGGTTGGGCCCAGAAACCTGTATTTTAATAAGTCCTCCTAAGATTCCAAGGTATGCTCGAGAATGAAAACTGCTCTACAGTAAGTTTATTTATTCACTCTCTGGCAGAAACTTATCACTGAATTAACTCTTTAGTTAGAAGATTACTTATTTTGGCAACTTTTGATTCCTCTGATGTTTCAGATGGCAACACAAATATTTAGAATTTAATATAGAAAAACCCAACTTGGACTGAAGAATGAGATGGTATTGGTAGTAAAATAAACAACTATAAAGCAATTTGAGATCATCTGATTCAAAGGCAGGCATTCTACCTCAAAAACCCAATGAATATTACATTTTAAAAGCACAGCCCCAAAGCTGATGTTTTTCAATGATGATCTTTAGTTCAAAGAGAAGTTTCATATTCGTTAAATCCAAATTCCTCTGATGGAAGAATAAATTATTAAGGCATTTTGGAGACATTACTATCAAAATGAAAATAATGTTTCAAAAATAATGGGGAAAACAGATATATATGAAATATTTATTTGAATATCTGAAGATACTGACACATGTCCTTATATTACTCTGTCTTCTTTGAAACATAACACAATATTGTTCATTAGTGCTTTTTTTTTACAATTTTAAAAAAATTGTGGTAAAATACATGTTTACCATTTTTATGATTTTTCGGTACACAGTTCAGTGGTATTAAACACATTCATAATGTTATACAACCATCACCAATATCCATCTCTGTAACTTTTTCATCTTATAAAACTGAAACTCTACAATAACACCCCATCCCCCCAAGCCCCAGGCCCTGGCAACCACCATTCTACTTTTCGTCTCCATGATTTTGATTATTCTAAGTGGAATCATACAGTATTTATCACTTCATGATTGGCTTATTTGACTTAGCATAATGTCCTTAAGGTTCACTTATGGCATAGTATATTGAAGAATTTCCTTCGTTTGTCAGGCTGATTAATACTCCATTTTATGTATATATCCATTCATCCAATGATGGACGCTTCGGTTGCTTCTACATTTTACCTATTATAAATAATGCTTCTATAAACATGGGTGTACAAATATCTCCTTAAAAATCTGCTTTCAACGATTTCAATGATTTGGGATATATATATACACATATACATCCAAAAGGGGAACTGCTAGATCATATGGTAACTCTTTTTTAATTATTTAAGGAACTACCATACTATTTTCCATAGCGACTGTACCATTTTACATTTCCATCAATAGTACCCAAAGGTTTCCAATTTCTCCACATCGTCACAATGCTTCTTCTTGTCTATTTTTTGGTAGTAGTCATCCTAATGGGTGTAAAGTGTTATTTCACTGTGGTTTTGATTTTCATTTCTCTTATTATTAGTCATGTTGAGCATCCTTTCCATGTGCTTATTGGCCATTTGTTTACTTTTGAAGAAATGTCTATTAAATTCTTTGCCCATTTTTGAATCAAGTTTTTGTTGTTGTTGTTGAATTTTAAGAGTTCTGTATATATTATGGATATTAACTCATTATTGCAAGTATTTTCTCCCATTCTGCAGGTTGCCTTTTTACTCTGTTAATAGTGTAGTTTGATGCATAAAATTTTAAATTTTTCATTAAGTCCAATTTGTCTATTTTTCTTTTGTTGCCTATTCCTTTGGTGTCATATCCAAGAAATATTCCCAAATCCAATGTTGTAAATCTTTTTTGCTACTTTTTTTTCCTTCTAAGAGTTTTATTTTTTTCGATCTTACATTTAAGTTTTCAATCCATTTTGACCTAATTTTTGTATATGGTGTTCGGTAAGGGTCCAACTTCATTCCTTTGGATGTGGATATCCAATTTTTCAGCACCGTTTTTTGAAAAACTGACCTTTCCACATTGAATAGTTTTCACACTCTTGTCAAAAATCACTTGACTATATATGTGAGGTTTATTTCTGAGCTCTCTATTGATAGAATTTGCATTGATTGCTTTGGGCAGTATTGATATTTTAATATTAAGTCTGTCAAACCATGAACATGGGATGCATTTCTATTTATTTATGTCTTTATTAATTTTATTCAGCAATGCTTTGTAGTTTTCATTGCACAAGTCTTTCACCTCCTTGGTTAAGTTAATTTCTAAGTACTTTATTCTTTTTGATGCTCTTGTTAATTAAATTATATTTGTAATTTTCTTTTCAGAATGTTCATTCTTAGTGTATAGAAATGAAACTTTGTTATTGATTATATTTTATTGAGTTCACTTATTAGTTCTAAAATTTTTTGTGGCATTTTTAGGGTTTTCTCCATATAAGATCATATCTGTAAACAGAAATTATTTTACTTCTTCCTTTCTTTTTCTTTCCAAATTGCTCTAGCTAGAACTTCCATTTCTTTGTCAAATAGAAGTGTTGAAAGAGGGCACCTTTTCCTTTTTCCTGATCTTAGAGAAAAGCTTTCAGTCTTTCACCACTGAGCATAATGTTTACTATAGGTTATTCATATATAGCTTTTATTACATTGAGATAGTTTTCTTCTATTCCCAGTTTTTTAGTGTTTTTATCATGAAAAAGTATTGAATTTTGTCAAATGATTTTTCTGCATCAATTGAAATGATCATGTGGTTTTTGTCCTTCATTCTGTTCAGGTGATGTATTACATTCATTGATCTCCATATGTTAAACCATCCTGGCATTCAAGAATAATTTCACTTGGTCAGGGTGTATTACCTTTTCAATACACTACTGAATTGGGTTTGCTGTATTTTGTTAAGGATTTTTGCATAAATGTGCATAAAGGATAATGATCCATAGTTTTCCTTTCATGTAGTGTCTTTGTCTGGCTTTAGTATCATTCCTGAAATGAGATTGGAAGAGTTTCTTCCTCTTCAACTTTTTAGAAACATTTGGGAAGAGTTAATATTAGTTCCTTTTTAACTATCGGGTAGAATTAACCCAGAAAAGCCCTCAGGTATAGGACTTTTCTTTTAGGGGAAACTTCTGATTACTAATTCAGTCTCTTTACTAGTTATAGGTCTATTCAGATTTTCTATTCCTTCATGACTTAATCTTTTTAAGTTTTGTGTTTCTAATAATTTGTTTATTTTATCTAGGTTATCCTATTTGTCGATGTATAATTAATACTCTCTTACAATTTTTATTTCTGCCAAATCAGTAGTAATGTGTCTACTTTCATTTTTGGTTCTAGTTAATTTGAGCCTTTTTTCTTTTTCTTAGTCCATCTAGCTAAAGGTTTGTCAATTTTGTTGATCTCTTCGAAGAACCAACTTTTGATTTTATTAGTTTTCTCTATTGCTTTTCCATTATCTATTTCATTTATCTTTGCTCTAATCTTTATTATTTCTTTCTTTCTGTTTGAGTTTAGTTCTTTTTCTAGTTTCTTAAGTTGTAAAACTAGGTTATCGATTTGAAATTTTTGTTTTTTAATTAAGCATTTATAACTATAAATTTTCCCCTTAGTACCACTTTTGCTGCATCCCATATATTAGGTATGTTGTGTTTTACTTTTTCTTTATGTCTTAAATTTTATTTATTTATTTTTAAAATTTTAATTAGTTTCAAGTATACAGTACATTGGTTAGACATCTATACAGTTAGTAAAATGATCCCCCCAATTGCTCCCTCCTTCCCCTGACCCTCCACCTAGACAATGTATTAATGCTAATTGCATTCCCTATACTGTGTTCCCCATCCCTGTGACCATCCATCAGCTACTAATTTGTACTTTTTTAACTCTTCACCCCATCCTTCCAGCCCCCCAAACTTCCCTCCCCTCTGTCCGTTACCAAATTGTCCACTATATTTGTGATTCTGTTTTTGCTTAGTTTGTTCTTTTTATTCCTTAAATTCCGCATAAAAGTGAAATCATGTGGTGTTTGTCTTTCTTTGTCTGACTTAAATATCTTCTAGGTCCATCAGAGCAATATCTTTTTCCATCCCCTTCCTTTTCATATGTAGGGGTCTTGTTTTCTTATCCATTCAGCCACTCTATCTTTTGGTTGGAGCATTTAATTCTTTTCCATTTAAGGTACTTATTGATAGGAATGTAGTTGTTACCAGTCTTTATTCCTGTTTTTGATACATGTTTTTTCTTCTTAAAGAAGTCCCTCCAACATTCCCTGTAATATTGGCTTAGTGGTGATAAATTCCTTTAGCTTATTTTTGTCTAGGAAGCTCTTTATCTGTCCTTCGACTCTAAATGATAGCTTTGCTGGATAAATCATTCTTGGTTGTATATTCTGGGTCTTCATCCTGTCGAATATTTTTTGCCAAACCCTTCTGTCCTGCATAGTTTCTTTTGAGAAATCAGCTGCTAGTCATATGTGTGGTCCCTTACAAGTAATTATTTCTTTTTCTCTTGCTGCTTTTAATATTCTTTCTTTATATTTAACCTTTGGCATTTTAATGATGATGTTTCTTGGTGTTGGCCTCTTTGGATCCCTGATTTTTAGAATTTTCTGAGCTTCCTGGGGTTTTACGTCCATTTCCTTCACTAAGTTAGGGAAGTTTTCCATCATTATTTCTTCAAACAGCTGTTCAACATCTTGATTTTCTTCTGTTATGCTGATCGGATGAATATTTAGAACCCTAATACTGTCCCATATCCTCCTTAGATTATTTTTATAGTATTGGCATCTTTTTTTCTTGCCATTCTAATTGAGGGTCCTGATTGGCTTTCCTGTCCTCTAGGTAGGGCATTTGATCCTCTTCTTTGTTCACTTTGTTAATTCCTTTGTTTATTCCATTTAATATATTTCTCAGTTCAGATAATTTGTACTCCATTTCAGATTGGTTCCCTTTTATAATTTCCATTTTCATTTTTATTTCTTTGTTAGAGTTCTCTACACTCCCCAAAAGTTTATTGAGCATCTTTATAACTAGTGTTTTGAACTCGGCATCTGTTAGATTACTTGACTTCTTTATATCTGGATCTCTGTTCTGTTCTGTCATATGGTTTCTGCTTCTTTGTCTTCCCAATTTTGGCTGCCTTTGCGTGTCTGTTTCTATGTACTAAGCAAAGCTCCTAAGTCTCCCAGTCTTATTAGTGTGGATGTGTGAAGTAGGTGTTCGGTGGCACAGTCCAGAGAGGAGTTCAGCTGCAGGCCAAATTTAGCCCAAGCCTCTACCCCTCCAGAGCCACCTGTTAAGATTCAGCAAGCAATCCACAGATGCTGTGCTTATAGTTGCCTCAAAAGGCTACACCAGAAACCGAAGCCAGCTGCCTCCTCTAGAGTGAGTATCAGCAAGGAGCACCTGACTCACTGAGGATACACCTGGATGGGTCTTGGGTGGGGCCAGAGTTGGGGGAGGTGGGGTTTCAGAGAATCCTCTGGGCAGAGCGACCTCTGTTATCCAGCTTGATGACGTCACAGCTATGGTGGAGCTGTGTCCAGCACACTGGTTGGGGGAGGGCTCAACAGGGAACAATGGATACCACAGGCACTTCTGTACCGTGCACGTCTCACCTCCGCTCTCACTCCAACAATGTCTCCCTGTAAGTCCTTAGTGTCCCCTGCATGCAGCCGAACGGGCACCGGTGCTCAGAGCGAGGTCTGTCATCGCAAAAAATCCGCTCATGGATGCAGCCCCTTTAAGAGGCATCTGCCGCTACCGCAGCCTCTTTCTCATTCAGCCACTGGGGACTGGGCAACCCTGTGTCCTTGTCCCATCCTACCTTCTGCCGTTGCAGGGTGCTTTCTTGGATTTCTCTGTAGTTGTATGGCTTGTTCATCTAGATCCCAGGAGTTTCTTCCTTGCTGCTGCTCCTTGTTTCCATCACAACTTTGATTTGGTCTCCAGAGGGATGAACAAAGCCTCTATCATCTATGCCATTATTTTTCTCCTCTCTGTTGTGTTTTCATTTTCACTTGTCTGTATTTTCTGATTTTCTAATAATTTCTTCTTTGATCCATTTGTTGTTTAAGTTCTACAATTTTGTGAAAATTCCAGTTTTTCTTCTGTTATGTATTTCTAAGTTCATCTTCTTGTGGTCAGAGGAGATACTTTGTATAATACAAATCTTTTAAAATCTGTTGAGAGTGAACTTGTGGCCTAACATAAAATCTATCCTGGAGTATGTCCCATGTGGACTTGAGAAGAACATGCATGCTGTTGTTATTAGGTAGAATGTCTTGTATATGTCTGTTAGATTTAGTTGCTGTGTGCTGTTTAAGTCCTCTATTTCCTTACTTAGCTTATGTATGGTTGTTCTATCTATTATTGTGAGTGGTCTTTTGTAATCTTTTTAAATTTAAAGTCCATTTTGTCTGATATTAGTATAGACACTCCTGCTCTTTTGGTTACTATTTTCATAGAATATCTTTTTCCATCCTTTTGCTTTCAATCTATTTGTGTCTCTAAATCTAAAGTGACTCTTTCGTTCACAGCATATAGTTAGATCATACAGTTTTATCCATTCTGTCAATCCCTGTCTTTTGATTGGAGAGTTTAATCCATTTATATTTAAAGTCATTACTGATAAGGCGAGACTTATTTCTGTCATTTTGCTATTCACTTCCTATATGCCTTTTAGCATTTTTTGTCCCTCATTTCCTGTATTAGTGCCTTCCTTTGTGTTTAGTTGATTTTTATAGTGACATGTTTAAGTTTCTGTCTCATTTCTTTTTGTTTATATTCCATAGCTACTTCTTTGTGTTTACCATGGTTACTACATTTAACATCTTAAAATTATAACACTATAATTTGAATTTATATCAATTTAACTTTAATAACATATAAAAACTCAATTTCTTTACAGTTCTGTCCTTACTCCGTTTGATAGCTGATGTCCCCAAAATTACATCTTTATATATTGCATGTCCACAAACATAAACCAATAATTCTTTTAAATGCATAGGCGTCTTAAATTATGTAGAAAACAAAATTGGAGTTACAAACTAAAGTTACAATAATACTACCTTTTAGACTAATAATTTTTTTAAGTGATCAATCTCTCAAATCATACAGAAAAGTCCAGTTGCAAACTAATGTTATAATACCACTAGCTTTCATACCTGCCAATGTATTTACCTTTATTGAGATATTTATTTCCCTATATGGCTTTGAGTTACTGTCTAGTACCCTTTCATTTCACCCTGTAGTACTTACTGCCTTGAGAATTTCTTGCGGGGGAGATCTAGTGGTAATGAAGTTCTTCGACTTTTGTTTATCTAGAATGTCTTGATTTCTCCCTCACTTTGAAAGAGTTTTGAAGAAGATATGATTCAAAGTTGACAGTCTTTTTCCTTTAGTATTTTGAATATATTGACACACTGCCTTCTGGCCTCCAGTTTCTGATGAGAAATCTGCTGATAATCTTATTAAGGAAAACTTGTATGTGATGACTTGCTTTTCTCTTCCTGTTTTCTAGATTTGCTCTTTGTCTTTACAAAGTTTGATTATAATGTTTCACAATATGTATCTCTTTGAGTTATCATAGTCAGAGATCATTGAGCTCCTTAGATGTTCATATTCATAATTTTCATCCAATTTGGGATGTTTTAGCCATTATTTCTTCAAATATTCTCTCTGCTCCTTTCTCTCTCTCTTCTCCTATGGAACTCCCACGATGTGTATGTTGGTCTGTTACATGGTATCCCATGAGTTGCTAGGCTCTGATTACTTGACTTCAATCTTTTTCTTATTTCCGTTCCTCATACTAAGTGATTTCCATTGCCCTACCTTCAAATTCACTGATGTTTTCTTTTGTCTGCTCAATTCCAACTTTGAATCTCTCTGTAGTAAGTCCTCATTTAATATTGTAGATAGGTTGTGACTTTAAGTGAAATGACATATAACAAAATCTGTTTTACCATAGGCTAATTGATATAAACAAGAGTTAAGTTCCTATGGCATCTTATCAATGTTATAAAAATATAATGTTGAACAAAATGATGTTATTCAAAGACCTGCTGTAGTGAATTTATCATTTCAGTTATTGTACTTTTCAGTTCCAGAATTTCTTTTTGTTTCTTTTTAGATTTTATCTCATTACAGATATTTCCACTTTCTTCATACTTTTTTTTAAACTATCTCCACTTCTCCTTTAATACTTTGAGTATTTTTAAGACAATTGTTTTAAAGTCTTTGTCTAGTATATGTGCCATAAGGTCTTTTTTTCCAGAAACAGTTTCTATTTTTTTGAATGGACAATATTTTCCTGTTTCTTTGTGTGCTTTATGATTTTTTCATTGTTGAAAACTGGCCATTTGAATCTAATAATGTGGTAACTCCAGACATTAGATTCTTCCCCTTCCAGCATTTGCTGTTTTTTGTTGTTATTGTTTTTTTGTTTTTGTTTTTCTAATTGATGTAGGCTGTCTCTGGCTGAGGATCAATCTGAGGTATCAACTTAAAGCATTTTCTGCAACTTTTTCTGGATATGCATGGTCACTTTCTAATTTTTCCAGTATATAAAATTGTTTTTAAATATCCTAGTCTTTAATATCTGGCTCTCAAAAAGTGAAAAATAGAAAAATGAAGTGGGGAAAGGGCATCAAGCCTTTAAATACCTTGGAAGTCACTTCGTCAGGAGAGTGAGGGGCTTGCAACAATAGGGTCTATGCAAAAACAATGGGTGCTTGCCTCTCTGTCTATACTTCTGTGATCAAAAGCAGCAATCAGTAATGAGGGCACTGATCTATGATATTTGGAGAAAAGGGTCATTTTTTTAATCCTGGCTCCTACCAGCCATGTGTGAGCTGCTCTAAGAACATTGTGCACTGTTGGGAGCCAAAAACTAAGAACAAAGAATCTTGTGACTAGGCGAGGCCTTATCTGCATCCTGCATCTTGTTAGCCCCCTAGCAGTCAGCCCAGCCCAGAGTTACAGTTCCCTCCTTCACTCCCACTCCCTCTAACCCTTACCACTCCTCACCCCACCAGCTAAGAACCAATGCGCCTGTGACAGATACTCTCCCGCCCAGCTAGCCCTGCCCCCCTTTGTTAGCCCTGTATAAATACTCTTGCTGCTGAATAAAATTTTGAGGCTTGATCAGAATACTGTCTTGCCTCCATTCTTTTCTCCCGCCCATGTTTTCTTTAAGGTACGGTCCTCCTCGGGTTCCGCAATAACTAGGTCCTGCGGGTCGGGACAGTGCACTGCTGCCTGCCACATGGTTGTAGATGGGATGAATAGGTACTATGTATTAAGAGATGAAATCGTCCATAATTAACTGTACTTTACCATTCAAACAAACCCACGAACATTGTAAGTCTTCATTGTAAGACTTCATTGTAAGAATTCAAAAACAGTTACATCAGACAGTTACATAAGACAGGTTCTGCTAGTACAACTGTTGTCTGGGTGGGAAGACAGATTCCTGGTCCCTTCTACTCTGCTATCTTCTTGTCTATTAGCTTTACAACATGTTCCAACTGAGGACTAGAACAAGACTTAAGAAGTTGATGATTTTAAATCAGATTTCACAATGACATTATATTATGCATTTATCTTGATGGAAAATGTTTTTATACCAAAGCTTTCACTTTTTTAGATTTAAATGCAAAGTTTTTCGCCTTTGACTTATCCTGAAATGCATCTCCAGTGCCAAGAGGAGTCTGATTTCATGTTCAATGGTTGGTTGTTGAAGGACAGAATGTGTGCCTGTTTTCTACTGAGCATTCCTGGAATCATGCTGATCAGTACAACTTGCAAACCCCAGACTAACTACATCATAGATTGAAAAAAAAATGGCAGCAAGAGTATCTCTCTGAGTCCACATCTTTGCAGAGCCAGATTACTCAGTCAAGTAAGGAATTTGATGTAAAATACTGTTAAACTTAGTAGGGGAATAAAATTTTAATTTTCTCATATTCCTTGTCATCTATTGCCTGACATTATCCACTTGGATGTTCTCTGGATTTCAAATAGAATTTCTAATTTGAACCAATTCTATCTCAAGTTGTTCATTTTTTTTTACATTTCTGTCTTTAATAATTATGTACTAATATTTGATTATGAAGATAATGCCTATGATTCAGCAATCGTAATGCACATGTCTCGAATTGTGTTTTTCTAGAGGAATTGGTTTGTGTTGATTCCTATCATTATACTTTCTTTTCTAGTCTTCATGTGACCAATAGCTCCATTGTAAGACTGTCATATATGTGGCTTTCAACTTATACCAAAAATAGGACTGATCAACCAAACTGATGTGGAAATTCAGCAAAGGTCCTTGCCTTGGTCTCAATAGCAGTAGAAGCCACCAAAAGATAGTGGTATCCCATAATCCATTTGAATAGACACTAAAATTTACCTCTGGAAATTCCAAAGCATAAAAATAAAGACAATATATTGCCATAAATCTGCTGCTATGGATACCTGGAAGAGAAAAGGTGAAAATGACAAGCCTGGGACCTTTGCAATGGTCAGAACGTCAGAAATGATTAACAGTGTGTTCTGACGATAATAGAACAGGAAAAAAGAATGTCCTGGTGAAACAAATTTAAAATGCCACGGGGCATGTTCTAAAGAAGACAGATCAGCCTAAGGGTGTTGGAACAAAGGAAGGTAGTTCTGAAGAGAACTAGAGATACTAGACGAGATCTAAGCTTAAGATTAACTCAATGTTCTTTTCATCTATACATTAACAATGGAAAATTTAACTTTATTATTATAAATAGTGCATGTTCACTGTTAAAATAATCTTACAAAAATGTATAATCCAAAATATAAACTCCCTTAAATTAAGGTGGCTATACATCCTAGTTTCTTCTTGACACGCCTGTATTATGCTGATAATTCAGGTGTAAATATTAACAGTGACCCCTTTAATTCACAAAGTGTACTTGTAGGTGTATGTATCTATGCATATGTGTATATGCATATAGCTTTTGTTTTTGTTTTATTTTTGTTTGCTTTGCAAATATGGAATGATATATACATGTGGTCCTGAAACTTTTTTTCACTGAATATGTATCTTAGAATCTTTTCTTTGTTATTAAAAATACCCCTTTTTTTAATCTACTATATACTCTCCATTAAATATAGTTATTTAATCTTCTATTAAGACCACTTGCATTGTTTTGAATTTTGCATAACTATGAATAATTTTGCCACATGTATTTTTAAACTATAAATTTGCACATATTTTAGTATTCCTATAGGATAAATTTTTGGAAATAATATTGTTGGATCAAAGAACATGAATGTTAAAATCATAATCCATATTCCAAGTATAAGCACATTTCGAATATTCAATTTAATAACTCATAAATCTTCAACTTTTTCCCTTGGTAGCATTTCCATTTTAAACTAAAGAGTTTCAATTCCTTAAATCCACAAAAATTTAAATAAGCAGAAGCATGAATGTAAAATATTTTGTTTTGTAATTTATTCTTTGCAAAAACGTCACTGTTCTTTGGAAATTGAGGAATTAGCCAAACGAGTACAACACAGATGTGCTAGCTATTCACAGGAAGGCTTGAGACGCTCTGGGAGTCTGAAGACATCCTATAGTCTACCTTAAAGGAGTCTCATTTATTTTTCTTTTGATAAAAATATATCAAATCAATTTATAAACTAGTATAAGATGGCTGAATTTCTTTATATAGTTGACTTGAACAACATGGGTTTGAAATATACAGGTTCACTTATATACATATTTTTTTCAATAAATACATACAGTACTGTAAATGTATTTTCTCTTCTTTATGATTTTCTTTTCTCTAGCTTACTTTATAATAATTATAATAGAGTATATAATTCATATAATATACAAAATATGTGTTAATTGACTGTTTATGTTATTGGTAAAGCTTCTGACCAACAGTAACATAACAGGCAACAGTCTCACGTGTTGAACTAGGGCAGCTGGTGGGGAGAGGTAGAATATCCTAGAAATAGTAAGCTACACAGTTGTATTATTGAATGTGAGGAATGTACCAGCCCTGACTCAGAGAAATCCTCCCTCACTTGTCCTCCTGCTCTTCTGGTGCTGACAACTGTGCCAGTTGATGCAGACCTGTGACAAAAGGCCCATAGTCAAACTCTTATCTCTTTTCCTTCCTTCCTTCCTTGCATCCTTACTCATTTGCTTCTTTCTTTTCTTATTTTCTTATTTTCCCTTTAGTCATTCCTCGTTCCTTTTCCCTCAACTCTTTCTCATATTATCAGTGTGTACTAACAAATGACAAGTACAGGTCTTGAAGACACAGATGATTAAGATGGAGCATTTGCCCTTGAAAAACTCACAGTTTAGTCAGGGTCACAGACACATAAACAAAGAATTAGAGGAAGACTCAGATATAGCAGCCACCTGACTCTACAGGCCAAGAGGCGGAAGGGCTCAACAAAGGAACATGGATTCTGCCAGCTCTTTTGTCTGGGAGAAAGCTGCCCCTCCAGCTCTGGCTCTGAAGCCAGACAATTAAGTTCCTCCCCATTTATCTCTGGCACCTTTCAAGCTGCTGCCCTAGCACTGGAGCTCAGAATGAGTGAGTCCATCAGCAAATGCCTGAATGAAACAAGGAGTAGAAAATAGGACTGATATCAGCAAGATGGTGGAGTAGAAAGCCCTGAACCCTTCTTTTCCCAATGAACAAACTGATTCAGTAACAACTCATGGACAAATTTCCTTTGTGAGAAATTCAAACAGGAATTGAAAGGCTCCATTACTCCAGGCAAACATGAAAACAGAGGCATTGAAACCAGTAGGAAAATACAAAACACCCTCTTGCCAGAACATCTAATGCTAGCCTATGGTCAGAAAAAGAATGCTTAGCCTCTATCTTCTCCTATGGGAGGAAGAGAAAGGCCAATCTGTGAAGACCAGGAGAGGTATCTACTTTGCCTAGTCCACAAAAACCTACACAGAGTGTCAAGGAAAATGAAGAAATTAATATATTAATACAAACAACAACAACAAAACAAGATCAATCTCTAGAATTGATGCTAATAAAATGGAGTTAAATGCTTTTCCTGACAGAGAATTCAAAATAATTGTCATAGGGATACTCATCAAGGTCAAGAAAGTAATGCATGAATAAACTGAAAATGTCAACAGAGATAAACAGTATTAGAAAGCACTAAAGAGAAATCAAGGAGGTAGAGAACACAATAACTGCAATAAAAAATTCCCTAGGGGATCAAAATCAGACTAGATCAAACAAAAGAAAGAATCAATAAATTAAAATATAAGTCATTGGGAAAAGTTAAGTCAGGGAAACAAAAAGAAAATAATAAAAAAAAGGGTAGAGAAACTTCAAGGGATTTATTGGACATAATCAAGAAGAACAATAAATGCATTACGAGTGTCCTAGCAGAAGAAAGCATAAACTATAGAATAATTATAACCAGTAGAAAAAAAGATTGGGAAAAACTCAATGCACATTGACAGAAAAATGAATAAGAGGATTGTATTACATTTATAAAATGAAATATTCTGCAGCACTAAAAACAAATGTACAATGTGGAAAAAAAAAAACCCAAAGAATTAGATTGACTGATGAGTGCTGTAATTATGTATCAAATATTATTAGCAGGATAAATAAAACTGAGCAACTAATTTCATTAAGAAGAATTAGGACAGCTCTACAAAGGAGATGGTACTTGCTATATGTCTGTAAAGCCATTCCTTTTGAGTGTGGGAGAGGGTAATTAAGGCACCTGGACAGATGGGCCTGGGTTTTGACTACATCAAATGCAGTGTGGAGAGCAGATGATGTTTCAGCCCTCAGTCTCTAACCTGCTTAACACAGACATCAGTAATCAAGTTTAAAACAGTTGTTTTAACTCATATCTAAATATAGGCATACCTCTTTTTATTGTACTTCGCTTTATTGCAGTTCACAGATGTTGCATTTTTACAAATTGAAGACAAAATTCTCCATCAGCAAAAAGATTATGACTAGGTTTATTGTGAGAGGCTAGAATGAAAACTACAATACCTCCAAGGTATGCCTGTATATCACGGCTAGCTAACAGAGAAAAAATGCCTCTGAAACAATGCATTCAGCTTCTACTAGTTCCCTGCCTTTGTGAAAATAACATCAGAATTTAGATTTCCTCTCTTTAGAAGCACATTTAAATATTTAAAAAATTCACTCCACTGTTTTTGACATTTTTAACTATTTCTTTAATAATTGGACCAAATTCTTCAATACCCCATTTTATACCCACTAATCTTTAATCTGGTTTATTCCTAAAGATCAATGTATTGCCCATAGATAGGTACCAGTCATACTGGACAGGAAGGCACAAGCATGATAAGGCTCATATCAGGTAGACGTGTAATGATAAACATCATTAGAGTTGTCTAATCAAAACCACCAGACTACTTGCTTTGTCTGGAATGAAGCCCTTTAGACATATCAAGAATGTGTGTGCATGCACACGTGTGAGTGTGAGTGTGTGTGTGTTTCCGAGTAATTGAAAGCATATTTGTCAAAGCTTATATATTGCACAAAAAAAATTAGATATATTTTTAAATTATTTATTCTATTGAATTCAATTTGTTATTTAATCATCTTGCCTTCAAGCCAGACTTAACCTGGTGGTAGTAATCTGGACAGGTTATGCTACGCTATGGTAACAAATCCTCAAATATCAGTGGCTTTAACGCACCAAGCTTTATTTCTAGATGACACCACATGGCCATTGCATGTTTGTGAAAGCTTTGTTCTATGTTACTCTTATTCTATGGCTCAAGCTGATGGAGTTCTATTATCTGAATTATCTCTAATTGTTGCAGTAGGGAAAAAAGTGTCTGGAACATCTCAACTGACAATTAAATGTCCTGACCAGGAATGGCAAACATCATATCCAGCCATAATTTATTACCTAGAGTTAGTCACAGAACCATGCATGATTTCAAGAGGAATCTTACAAAATCTTACAAAAGTTTGAAAGGAAGTGTTCCAGAACACCCTTGAGCCCTAGCCAGGGCCTGGTCTGGTTGGGTGGAGTGTAGAGTTTCCCAGGAAGGCAAACAGGCACAGCTGGAGCTTTCAGGGTATGCTATGTGACTTTGGGTATGCAAGGGAAATAAATGTGGGTTCTGTTGGAAATGTGGGCTGGGAAAGGATGGGCTGGGATGTGCTGAGCATCAGGAATGGCTCACAGAATGGCAGAATAGGCCTGAAGTACTACTGCAGGGTTGACTACTTTTCTCAGAGGAAGCCTTGTCTCTAAGGATCTCAGTAGTGACAGGAGAGTCCTGAGATAAGCAACACCTGGGTTGCTCTGGTGGAACCATCTGCCCCCTCCAGGTTTCCCACTTGCCCCAGAGGCCGGCCAGGTGCTATTGGAGATTCTGGCCCAAAGTCTGTACAAGGGAAGGACTACAAAAGTCAAGAAGGAGTGGAGAGTGAATTATACATGGAAAGGCCATAAATCTATAGAGCCCTTTAGGACCCTCTAGGGCCCAGCAACACCAATGCAAGCTTCTGACACAGAAACCTGGGGCCTCAATCTGATATTTGCCAAGATCCAATCCTTCAGCAACCTGAAGACAACATTCTATTGCACACCCGTGGGGTCAGTTGTTTCTCCTGGCATCTGCAAGGTGTCTAAAATTCATCCCATCATTGCCCATTCCTAGAGGCTCTCCCTTGAAGAGAAACCTCAAAGTTGGTAAAACCATTACAATTTCCTCATAGATTGGATGTGGGAGTGTGAGAGACAGAGGCATAAAGGATGATGCTGAGGTTTTTGGATTGAGCAAGTAGAAGCAGAGTGGGACAGAGTGAGGTGAGTGGAGTGTTGAGGGCACAACATTTAAGCAGGCACTGATTCTTAGGGTCAGAAAAAGCACAGTTGGCACTTCCATGATACACTGAATATCTTAAATGTTATGCCTAAGAGGCTCTTTTCCTTCACTCTAGTCCCAGTCCTGACTAGAAGAATGATGTCACCATGAACTGAGTTGGGGTAGGCTATATAAAAGTAGGTTGGGTTAGAGAGGGGTGAATATCAGAAGTCTGGTTCTAGACATGTCAAGATTGAGATGGCTATTGAAAATCCAAGAGGAGATAGAAGGTAGACAGCTAGATCTCTGATTCTGTATTTCAGAGGAGAGGTCTATATTAAATGTACACATTTCAAAGTTATCAGGAGACTAAAAGAACTCATGAAAGCGGTACATCTAAAAAGACAGATAAGAGATTAGGTTCAAGGACTGAGTCATGGAACAACTTGTAAGAAAGAAGAGAAACCTTGAAAAAGAGGAACCAGTGAGAGAAGGACAACTAGGAGTGTGAAGTACTGGAAGACAAGAGAAGATAATGCTTCAAGGAGTAAGGAGTAATCAATTGTGTTTCATGCTGCTGTATCAAGTTAGATAAGGATTGAAATTGGAACACTGTCTTCTGTAGCATGGAGGTCATTGATGATACTGACTAAAAACAGTTTTGGCGTAGAGATAAGAACAAAGCCTGAAAAGAGTACATTGAACAGAGAGGGGTTGAGGATAAGAGGAAGTGAATTTAGCAAATATAGACAACTCTTTT
>NW_006442484.1:16391885-16395202 GCF_000325575.1 Pteropus alecto
ACTGGCAGGGGAATAGAGGTCCAGAATTTACCACTCTCTCTGTTATTTGAACTTAGCATTTCATCTTTGAACTTAGCAATGGGTCCTCCGAGATTCTGGGTTTTCAGCAGATAGGGATTCAAAATAACAAACACTTTATTCTGATGGGTGAGAAATGTTATATAAGATATTTTTCTACCAAGACACATGTGAAAGGAAGTGGCCATGTGCGGCAATTCGACTAGGATCAGCAACTTTTTCTCCGAATTTGTTGATTTGGAAACCGTTTGTCTGGCTCTGCAACTGAATCATCATTTGCTCTACCAGTTTTTCTGAAGTTTCACATGCTGATGCTAGTTAAGAATAATACATTTTACTCTGTCAACTTTTGCTTACCACTGAGGATCTTAAAATGTGTTCAGAGGTAATTTGAACAGACTCTTTCAAGATAGTGCATCTTTTAGTGGATACACAGAACAGAAAATATAACTTGATAATCATGCCAAACATTTCTTTGCATTGTAAAATTGAATTGGCAGCTTTGCATAATAAAGGGCTAAAATTATGAACCACATAAGATTTGTCTGAAACTTGATTGTTCAGGCTCAAAATTCTCTGCTGAATATTCTTATGCTTGCTTTTGTATTTATCCATTTTCATGTGACTGCTTACAGCAGACATTTCATTTTTTATCTATTTTCATAAAAATAAATTTTAATAAGTATGCCAAAGCCATTCCTATAGCATCTGTCATATCACATGTATTATAGAGATACATATTTTACCACCATAATTGACATACCAGCCTTTATGAACTTGGTTCTTTGGGGATGCATTAGGAGTAGTATGCCTTTATAAAATGTAATATTTTATAGTCTTTTATTCCTTTACTTCTTGTTATGCTGTGTAAAGTGTTTATAAAATGTGGTACTTTTTTGGGTGCAAAATGGGCATTCACCAGGGTGAAGGCATAAAAGAAGAAAAAGAAGAGTGAGGATCACCAGGCATTTCCATTTCTTTCTAAGGTGTGAGTGAATGTTAGCCCTATGGAAACTCTGGAGAAATAATCCATCAAAAATGAGATCACGATATATTAGCTTTCCCCAAGTAGAAATTATGAAAGAGAATTATAAAATTGCCACTTACAAATTTAATCCTCTACCCTCTAAACGAAATTAGGGAATTAGGAAAAGGCCATGAGGGACCTCTGAATTCATCTAATCTTATCTCTTTGTGCAGATGAGAAAGCTGAGCTGTGTTATTCTGCAATTCACCCTAATGTGATATAGAAAATAATGGAATCTACATTTCTGACACTGTTCCAGATGTCCATCTATTACAGCATATATTTATCAAGTACCTCGTATGTACAAGGGATCATTCAAACCTTCTCTGAAGGATACAAAGTTGTGAAAATACTCTTTGCCCTTGGAGAACTCATATTCCATTATCAAAGATAAGATAGAAATTTCGATACCTAAAATACAAGCTTCAATTTATTAAGAGCCATGAAGTAATATAAAGGTTTAAGAAGAGAAAGATAAAATTAAGTTTGGGAAAGCCAGTATAAGTTTCTTAAAGGAATAGAACTTACTTGTGATATGAAGGTACGTTTTCAATAAAAAGAAATGGGAAAGAGGATAGTAAACCTGGCAGATAGAGTACCATTAGCAAAGACAGAATAGTACAGTGATGAAAAACACTAAGTTGTCTAATATGACTAGATTATAATTTACCTTCACATTTTTATGTCATGTTATTTCATGTCTATAAATTATGGCCATATTTTAAAGGAACTTAAATATCAGAAAAAATAGCTTATCTTAAATAGTAAATCTCTGAAGTCTATAAGCAGAAAATAACTTGATCACCTACCTCCAGATTTTGAGAACAAAAACAAGTTATGCATCTTTTACCAAAGTTTGCAGTGCATTTTAAAAGGAAAGCACAAGAGAACTGATGTGCCTTAACCACTTACATTGGGCGTTTGTTTGCTCTCAAAGCCATCCCCTATTATGAAGTGAAGAGTCTTACATTCAGAAACCAGATTCCCCAGGCTCTCTTTATGAAATGACTATCTATCTGGCAGGTTCAGCTAATAGGGGAAAGGGGAACTAGCATCACAGGATGCAAGGGAAGAGAAGCCTGGATGCTTTTTCCCCACCCTGTGCTCAAGGCAGTGGCTCCACAGTAGTCACACCTTTCTGTTTTCAGCTCCTGTACAGTCTCTGCCATGGGTCCAGTTCCAGCATTTTCTGGGCAGCTCCTTCTCCATGGTCCTAGGTCGTGCTGGGCATCTCTAACTCATAGAATCTCATACTATGGAAGCTTTTCTTTGAGCCCCAATTCTAGCATGATAGAAAAAAGATTCTAACATCTGGATGTTTAACAGTTCCTTGTGTTTGCCCTTTCAACAATTCCAACACAGGATATTAAATATTCATGTAACCGGAATGTTAAAAACTGAAACTGACTTAAGGTAGAATTAGAATTAGGGCCTCAAACAAAATCATCATAAATCTGTCTTTTTTCCCCAAATGTGGACTCTTCTGTGCTCTGTCAGGCCAGGTCTTTCTATATGATCAGAAAGACGACTATTGTTTAGCATAAGTCTCTATCCTTGAGGTTCATCATCCAAAGGCAAAAAAATTCTTTTCCAGGGACCCTGTATTAAATCTCAAGGTTGAGCCTGATTTATTTACTGGAGTTCAGAGGAATAAAATTCTCTGAGTGGCCCTGGTCATGCGGGTAGAGTGTTATTATTCCAGCTTCATCAGAGTTTATTTTTGTGTATGTGTGTGTTATCAGGTTATTTTTTAAATAACTTTATTGGGGTAACACCAGTTAATACAATTATATAATTTTCAGGTGTACATTATAATTTGACATCTGTAGATTCTATTGTGTGGTTACCACTCAAAATCCAGTTTCCTTCAGCTACCATATATTTGATTCCTTTTACCCATTTCACCCTTCCCTTCCGCCGCTTTATTTGACTCCTTTTACCCTGTCTACCTCCAACCTCCTCTCCCACCCCCTACCCTCTGGCAACCACTGACTATAGTCCATGTCCATGAGTCTCTGTTTGTTTGTCCTATTCATTTGTTGCTTTCAGGTTTATATCCCACATGTAAGTGATATTATGTGATTTTCAATTTTTTCTATCTGGCTTATTTCTCTTAGCATGATTATCTCGAGGTCTATCCAGGTTGTCATGAATGGCAGTATTTCATCTCTTCTTATGGCTGAGTAATACTACATTGTTTATATGTGCCACAGCTTCTTTAGCCAATCATCTATCGAAAGACACTTAGGTCGTTTCCATGTCCTGGCCACCG
>NW_006442484.1:16398464-16402826 GCF_000325575.1 Pteropus alecto
GTTCTGGCATCTGCAAGAGGCAGCTTCTTTTTTTCTCTCAGTCCACCGCCCGACACCTGGGGTTCTGACCTGTGGTAGCTCTTATGCGCAGATCCCATGTTCAGACATGCTGGTGTGCAGTGTGGGTGTTTTTTGTTGAGTTTTAGATGTTCAGCTTATTGTTGTTTCATGAGGAGAGCCCTGGGGACATCTCTCACTCCATGATGTTTCCACCTCTTCCTCATCAGAGTTTTTTATTGAGTGAGTTGTGGTTACTCAAAAGAAGGGATACTGGGTAAATGACAAGCATCTAACATGGGGAGAATTCTCCATTTGCCCCTCCATATCCACTCTTCATCTTTCTTTGACTCAAATTTGTGTCCAGAAACCTGACCTCTTTGACCCCAGTTTCCCTTTGTCCTCTTACTTTGTTAAGTGTAGCCAATGGATGACACCACTAGGTGATTGGAAGGCGAAAGGAAAGAGCTTTAGGGGTGTATGTTTCACCCCTACCTGTCAGGCAGTGATTTGTCAGTGGCAGCATTCCTTACTATAATAGCTTTTTATTGAATAGTCTCTTCTATTTACAAATTGTTTAGTGTTTTGTCAAGAGCTGCTACCTTCCCTGCCTCTACAGGCCTGAGGGTCGTAATAGCTTTTACTACTGCTAGTCCCTGGGTGACTCACTACTCTTGGTGGGCTCCCTTAAATCTGTCCTCACCCTAAATTATCTCTTTAAAATTCTCTTCAAGTACACTTTAAATAAAAGTCTATTTTTAGAGCAGTTTTAGATTCACAGCAAAATAAAGAGGAAAGTACAGAGGTTTCCCATATACCCCCATATATATATGCATAGCATCTTCCCTTACCAACATTCCCCCCAGAGTGGTATATTTTCTACAATTGATGAACCTACACTGACACATCATAAATTACACAAAGTCCATAGCTTCTATTAGGATTCAGTAATGGTGTTGTACCTTCTATGGGTTTGGACAAATATATAATGACATGCACCTATCATTATGGTATCATACACAGTATTTTCACTGCCCTAAAATCCTCACTTCCCTGCGTATTCATATCACTCCTGGCTAACAGCTGATCTTTTTACTGTCTCTACAGTTTTGCCTTTTCCAGAATATCATTTAATTGGACTTGTACAATAAGGTAATCTATTAATATTGACAATTCATTTGGTTATATACATTTAAGGTTCCTCCATGTTTTCATGAGCTGATAGCTTTTTAGTACTAAATAAATTTCCACTGTTTGAATATGCTATAGTTTTTTGTTTTGTTGTTTGTTTGTTTGTTTTTTTATCTATTCACCTACTGAAGTACATCTTTGTTGCTTCCAAGTTTTGGCAATTATAAATAAGATACTATAATATCCATATGCAGGTTTTTGTGTGGACATTCATTTTCAAATCCTTTGGGTACATATCAAGGAATGCAATTGCTAGATGATACGGTAAGAATATCTTTGGCTTTGTCAGAAACCACCAAACTGTCTTCCAAAGTGGCTGTATCATTTTGTATTTCCACTAGCAATAAATGAGAGGTTTTGTTGTTCCACATCCTCACCAGAATTTGGTGTTGTCAGTGTACCAGGTTTTTGTCATTCTAACAGGTGTATAGTGGTATCTCATTTTAATTTGCATTTCTCCTTATGACATATAATATACAGCATCTTTCCATATGCTTATTTTCTGTCTGTATATCTTTGTAGGTGGGGTGTGTGTTAAGGTCTTTGGTGTATTTTTAAATCAAGGTGTTTTCTTATTATTGAGTTTTAAGCAGTTACCCTTTTTAGCATGCCAACTATACCTATAGTGACTTGGTAATTGTTGGTAAATGATTATTCATACTTTATAGGTGACAAAACCAAAGCTTCAACGTTTTAACAAACTGGCTGAAGATCTCATAGCTAGAAAAGACTGGTATTAAAAGTGAAACTCTGGTTTGTCTACCTTCAAAGGCTGGATTCTGAAATGATAATTTCTCTCTTTTTGACAGATACCTAAGCCCTAGAGGAAATATCCCATTGTCATTTGTCTTGTCTGACGATACTCTACCAAATATGATGGGCCAGGCAGATGAGAGTCAAAATGGTTCTATGTTAAAAAGAAAAAGGGAATAAGACAGAGAATCCCACCCCACCTACCACTCATATTGCTGGATGATTCCAATTGTTTTTGTTTTTTGTTTTTTTGATAATACACATATTCAATTTCTCATAGTCTGTGAGGAAATAGGCCCTACCTAAGTCTGACCAAAGAGTTGTAGTTCCCTCCTTCCCTGTATCTTTCTTACAGTGAATTGCTAGTTAATGCATGAGAGAGTAAAATTCTTGGTCCTGTTATATATATATATAGTTTTGTGTGGAGGAAAATGGGGATATAGGGGGAAAATGGTCTCAATGAACTTTATTAATCCCCTGAGGAAAGTCAGCAACAGGGACAGGAGTCATGAGAGGCATCCTCAATGGTCCTCAGCTAACACTGTAAACAGATTTTTTAAAGTGGCATAATTACTTTTAATTCTCTGTCATAGAACTTACTCTGGCACTAGCTTCGTGGAAGAACAAGTCATCAATGTAAATGCATAACAGCTTACTGTCCAGGGCTCCTGGGACCAAAAAACAGTGTTTGGAAGGCACAAAAACAAATGCATAAGGGTAAACAAACCTGATCCAGCATGCTAAAGTTCATTCTCTTCTCATTTCATTTCCATGAAATTAAGAAGCATAGGAAGTTAAATAGAAAATAATAGGAGTAAAAGGAAATTAAAGGTATAGGAAAGACAAATGTGATGCAGCTGAGATCTTACATGTTGAGATCCATCTCACAAAACAAGAAAAAAAAAACTGGTCCAGCCAAGTTCTGCTGAGAGAGAAAGCAGCTTTCTCTTCTGCAGGTCCATTTATATGGAGAATCATAGAAGATCAGATAATGCAAGAGAAGTGAGTACTGTGGTTTATGGGAACAATCTAACACCATGAGGCATTTGCAGGCAGGCAAAGCACTGACTTTGAAGGGCCAAAGAAGACAGAAACTATATTTACTGATAGGTGACAAAAAGGAAAGAATATATGCAAAATTATTAAAAATCTTGTTTCTTTTACATAGACATGCCCCCAAGTTGGGGAGATTTCTCTCCAAAAGTGCAGATTTGCAAAGGAGAGAAATTTAATTTGAAGACAGTTTAGATATAAAAGGATGGACAAAGGCTCTCCGTGGCCAGAGTCTGCTCTGAGAGTGGACCCTTGTCTCCCCTGGTGCTGGGCAGTCATGGTGACTCACAGATCCGGCAACAATGATCTCCTTGTATTTGCTTCCATAAAATTCCAATTACCCCCAGAGCCTTCACAACTGATGAAAAAGAAAGACCTTTGTAAAGTGAAATATTCTCCATAGTTTGTGTTTGTTTTGCTTTAAGGTTGCAAGCTCCTTTGTAGTCTATGAGCACTTGAGAGCAGGGATAGCTTTTACTCATCATTGTTCTTATCACTCAGTTATATGCCTGGATACATACAGACATTTATTAAAGTCATTTTTGTTGACATAATTTTCAAATTTTGATATTTTTCCTCCTTAGGAAAAAAACTTAGACACACGCACAAACACAAACCAGTTGGTGTGAAAAAATAATGATGGCAAATTGAAGCCAATAAAACATTCATTTAAGTTAAAATTTAAAAATAAGATGAAGAAAGCTCAAAGTAGATTGAAATATATAGAAACGACAGAAAAACGTAAACCTACAAAGCATATTTCATATCACCATGTCTCATTTTTTTTTCTAACAGGGATAATGAGGTAGAATTTCTATTGGCCCACAGTTTCTGTTGGGTGCCGATGGCTATATTTCCTTTTCTAATGAGAAATTCAGTAATTAATGGTAGATGTTACTGTCACTAAATAAACCTTAGGCATCATTAATCAAATAGAAATTAGTTAAAAATAAAGGTATGGGGGGGTTGAATACTGTCCCTCAAAATATATGTACACCATGAACATCAGAATGTGACCTTATTCAAAAATAGTCTTTGTGGATGTAATTAGGATATAAAAAGAATCTTGAGATGAAATCATCCTGGATTTAGAGTGGGCCATAAATCCAATGACTGGTGTCCTTAAAAGAAGAGGGAAGGGCACAGAGAGAGAGGAGAAGGCCATGGGAAGATGGGGCAAAGACTGAAGTTATGCTGCCATGGAACCACCAGAAACTGGAAGAGGCAAGGAAGGATTCTCCCCTAGAGCCTCTGGAGGGAGTGCGACCCCGCCAAGGTCTTAATTTTGGATTTCTGACCACAACTGTGAGAGAACAAAATTCTGGTGTTTTAAGCCACGTAGAATTTGCAGCACTTTATTACAGCAAC
>NW_006442484.1:16402883-16446687 GCF_000325575.1 Pteropus alecto
GTTGGGGTTATATTTAGTATAACATAGGCCATCGATTTGGCAAATTCTGCAGATGGTTTGGTGAATGCTGTGTATTAATACCATATTGAATATAAACTTTATAAGTGAGAAATCAGCACTTCTAACAAAAGCAACTACAACATTCCAACTGTATTTATGGTAGTTTAGTCAGGGCCTCTTATTCTATGAAATTCCTCTAAAAACAATCTTGTCAGCAACAGTCTGGCTGTAGACCAAGGATAACACTTTGCTTCTTTTAGATGCAGATTTTAGATAAACTATACAAACACTAAGTAAATATTTAACAAAAACTATATTGAAGCAGCTTCTAAATATATATGTATATTATTAGTCACTTCTTTATGTTCTCAATAAAATGATGATATGTATTAACAGCTTTCTGTTTTATAGAATTTCATCTTGATACCTCATGACTTTATCAAACTATATGCTGAGAGAGAAACATTCCATAGCTTCCCTTTGGGAGACCAGTTTTGGATCTACCCTTCCAGAAAGGTATTTTTAAGGATGTCTGTTTCTGGAATTATTCCTTGGCCGCTCCAAAGATAAAACCATCAACTACATGAATTGAGGCCATGGGACAAATGCTTGGACCATTACTAGAAGGCACATAGGCTCTTAAACTTCATTTTACAGACATTGTTTATTATTAATATCATTTTATAGGAGACAAAAACGAAGATCAAAGAAGCTGAGTGAATTGCCAAGGGTTACATGGCTAGTAAATGGAAGAATCAGGAACTGAACCCAACATTTTCTAGCCCCAGGGCCACACAACATGTTGCTTCCCTCAAAATGTGCTTAAATCTGTTTGCGTGGTTACTCCTCTGTTGAGCTCAGAAAGGGCAAATAAAATGTGTTTATTAAAAAAAATTACCGTGCACCTATTTTTTCAAGGCACTGTGGGAGTAAACAGATGTTTATAATCCAAGCTAAGGTAGTGCATTAGCTGACTAAAACTTAATAATTATTTTAATTCACTTAGATAGTCTGGTAGGATGATAGATAGTAATTTCCTGTTTTTGTTCTTACCTTTGAGAAGTAGGTTGGCCCTGGGTGATGAAATGAAGGAAGAAAAAGTGGCATTGCTTTTTTAACTCTTCTCAAAGTTAAGACTTCTGGACATACTCTTTTAGGGCAACCTCTGGAAGTGACTTATGCTTCTAAGCTCTCTCATTTTAGTCATTTTTTCAGTAGGAAAACAAACTACTATATGATCCAGCAATCCCATTTCTGTGCATATATACCTAAAGGAAATGAAATTAGTATCTTGAAGAGACATCTGTACTTCCATGTTCACTGCAGCATTATTCACAATAGCCAAGATCATAAAAAAACTTTACTGTCTGTCAATAACTAAAGAAAGTGGGGGCTGTGTGTGTGTTTTCATTCTGCCCCCAACACACAACAATAGAACGTTATTCAGCCTTATAAAAGAAGGAAATCCTGCCATTTGTGACAATATGAATGAACCCAGAGAATTTTATGCTAAGTGAAGTAAGCCAGACTCAGAAAGATAAACATTGTATGACCTCCCTTACAAGTGAAATCTAAAAAAGTCAAACTCATAGAACCAGAGAATAAAATGGTATTTGTAAGGGGGTGGGGATATGGGGAGATGTTGATCAAACATGTTTCAGTTATAAAATGAAAGTTCTTGTGAATCTAATGTAAACATAGTGACTGTAGTTAATTATACTGTGTCATATACTTGAAATTTGCCCAGAGAGTAGATCTTAAGCATTCTCACCACCAAAAACATACACATACATACAAAAATAAAAAACAAAAAAAAAACTATGTGAGTTAATGGATATGTTAATTAACTTGATCGTGGTAATCATTTCACAATGTGTGTATATATATATATTAAATTACCATTTTGTACACCATAAACAAAAAAAAAGAATGAATGAAGAGGTGCTTTCTTTCTAATAATCTGTAGAGCTGACCCCAAGAAATCTTTTGCACTGAGGTGGTTTGCATAAGTTCCAGCCTATACACTTTGAGAAAAGGGATATCACAAACTTGATTAGCTCTGCTCGGTCTTTTAGTTAGAAAAATAAACAGTAGTTGCTATAAGGCATAAAGCCTAAAATCTCAGTGGCTTGACAAAAAAAAAAAATGAAGTTTATTTTTCATCTTGTGAAATCCAATCCACAGCAGCAGTGAGGATGACAGTAGAATCTGTGTTTGTATTTGTCAGCTTGTGCTATCATGACAAAACACACAAATTAGTGGCTTAAACAGCAGAAATTTATTTGGTCACAGTTCTGGAGGCTGGAAGTCCAAAATTTCCTGAGTCAAATAGCTCTTCTAGGTCTTCCAGAGTCTTCTTCAGTTCATGTTACTTTTCCCAAAAAGTTTCCACTTGCTTTTGCCTGTGGAGCTGTGTGACTCAGAAAATGCCTGGGCAATGTGTTCAAATAAGGAAGAGAAAGCATAAGGCCACAAACAGCTTATGTTTTTGATGTAGAGAATGAGGGAAGAGCACTGTGTGTCAGTTTGAGGAAAAATGTGCAGTGAGTGGTAAAGAGCCTCATCTACTTTAAACGTGAGAAGTTTTGAAGCCCTCACATTCACATGCAGAGTAACCAGATTTGCATACAGTATCTGTGAGTATACAAAGAAAGAGAAGTACTTGTGTGTACATCAAGTTGTTTGTTTTTTGTTGATTGTTGTTTGTTTGTTTGTTTGTTTTGTCATGGTGGGAATAGATAGGAAGAGAGCCAGGATAAGGTCCTAGAAAAAGAGGCAACAGCAAAGCATAGATATCTTCCTTTCACCCTCTCTACTATCTTTCCAAGAAATCTCATGTAACTTAAGCACACTGCAAAGCCATGGTTTAGACAGGTTTATCACCCAAAGCCCTATGCCACTCCTCCATGCTATTGGGGTCCTTTCAGGGCACCAGTCTCAGCATAAGTTATTGGTTGGGTCAAGTATGTAGGGGACCTCCCAGTCCCAGTGAGATGAGGTAATAATCTTGGTCTCCAGCCAAGGAAGCAGGTTGGAGGCAGGGAAGAGTGGGTGTGCCATTCATTCCTTTGTGAGAAATTCCTAAGAACATACTTCTCCTCCCTGTTAATTCTCCTAGTAGAATTAAACTCAGTATTTTGGGCTTTTCCCTAAAAGACACAAAGCCCCTCCTCCCACTTTTTCATTTTTATTTTTTAGCATTCTATGTTTGTCTAAAATTTTTAATTTTTTTGTTTCCTGAAAATAGTAAAATTTCATTGTCATTTTTTTCCATACAATCCTTTCTCAGTAGGCCTTTTTCATAACCCTGAAGTGCTTTTGTCTTTAGGGTGTCAGTCAAAACAAGTTGGCCTCTTTGACTCAGTTCATTGACATATGCATACACAGAAATGTGTCCAACGGGCCATTGCCAAAGTTACCGTTTTTCAATTTATGTTTGAACCAGAAGAGTCCAAGGAGAATTCCATTTGTGTAGGTTGCATAAGAGCCAAAAAACAAATCTGAATTGGATATGAGTATAAAGAAAATAAGAGAAGCATAATATGTGATAGAGGCCACAGATACTATAGTACAAAGAGGAAGACTATGACAAGGTGAAACGAGCTGCAAATTTATTAAGTGGCTCAATCTTTCCTGAGAGCTTTCTGCTATATCTCCTTTGCACAGATGTAGAATTTGCCTTTACTTTTACAAAAATTAGAGCAGGAAAGAAGCCACTTTAATAACAGGAAAAAATCAGGTTCAGTGCATTGGCTTATAGTATATCCTATTGTACTCTGCTATGGTTATGCATCATCTTATTTTCACATCATGTCATGTATATAGTAGGAGGTTAATAAATGTCTGGTGCATTGAATTGTTCAGCTCTATTCTCTCCTAATTAAAACACTACCACATGCTGCTTACTATATCTTGAGCAATCGATATTTTTGTGTTTATTCATTTCCCCAACAAATAGCTCCAAAGATGTACCACTCAGCCTTTGACCCTGTCATTTATGGGGTCGCAACCTGTATTCACATCCCCCAGTTATGCCACAGTGACCTTTATTCCTACTAGAAGGCAACTCTTCTTCCTTTTTATCTCCCCTCAGGTCTCAGTAAGAGTTCCTGAAGACAAAAGGTACATTGAATCCTCACTGTCTATTATATTTACTTCCTTTCAAACACAAAGCATTGTATATTTCCACATTCAGAAAAAAAAAAATCATGAATTATCCCTGGAAGACCTTAGATTTTGGATTCAGACACCGATCTATACTCTAACCTACATTACACTTCTAGCCGTGAAACTATAGGTAAATTATTTGACCTTTCCAAGTCTGTTTTATCACATGAAAAGTAGCAACACTGACTTAACAAGGCTGTTCTGGGAATTTAATGTTCAGTAGGGTTGCAGATATGTATACGCAGAGTCGAATACAGGCGAAAAAACATCTTTATAAACTCACACTCCAATTGACAGTGGAGGCAATCACGTGATCTTAGTCTGATCCAGCAATTGAAAGTCATTTAGGTAGTAAAACTGTTTTAGATGCTGCTCAGACTTTCAGATCCCACCCTCTTTCCCCACCTCTAATCTTCCCTAGGGAGTTATCGGGTATATGAGGGGGTATATTCTGTCCTCGCAGTAAAGGAGGGAGAAGATTAAGATCATACATGGTCCCTTGATGACCCTCTGTGCCCTGCTATGGACAGAGTAGTCTAACTCTCCCTACACTGGTGATTTTGGTGTGAAACTTTGTCATTTGCTCCTGAAGTCCATGGTTCTAGGCATTCATGTGTATTCTCCACCTCCACCCTCATGTTATTTGCTCTGACTCCAAGCCTGTGAAAGTTCACCCACTCATTTTTCAACACTTTCTCATTTCCCCTGGGGCAAATGAGAACTTTGTGATTCTTGTTATACCAACGGCAGACAATGAGGAGCCAAAACCTAGATCTTGAGCTCATGCAGCTTAACCTGTCCTGCAGTCTCCCCATGGAATTACTTTGGTGCCACACTGGATCTAGCTTCAGCTGAAGTACAGACTGTCCTAGGGGCCTGCAGTTACCTCCACAGTCTGACCTGGAAAATAAACTATTCCCTTGATATTTGTATGCTACCCCATATCTATTTCTATGTTCCTAATCAATTTCTGCATCTTAGGTGGGGCAGTGGGAATAAGAATGTTTTTGCTCTACTTCTTTTTTCTTCTTCTATAATCTCTCAAGGCAGAAAGGGATAAGTTTTTTGTTTTTATTTTTATTTTTATTCCCCCTCATCTGAATAGAACTTGTCTTATATCATTTGCTTCTTGTTCCTAACTTCTTTTAAGACTCCAGTCTCATGGTTATTCCAAATGGTTGGATGGGGTACAAGGAAAGAAATTATTCTACCCATAAGAGGACTTAAATGAGAAAATATCTCCAAAGTCTTATAATTGTTACAGATGGAATATACTTGGTGCAAAACCTGGAATCTCCTATGAATCCACAATAGGTAAATAACCCATACTCTATGGTCATATCTGTGCATAATTCAAGTACTACCTTTTGAATTAATGAATCCAAAACATTTTATAAGACAATCGCCAGACTCATTTTGCCCATTTCTAGGCAGAACTCTGCCAAACCTATCTTGATTAAATAAAGACATATTTAAGACCTTTATGATAACTGTGCTACAAATCTAAGTAACTAATTCAGCATGAACTAGCAGTTATTCTTTGGAAAGCTCCCCATAGTTAACTTAGATTCCAAATACCTAATGCAAAAAAAAAAAAAAAACTGTCAACCTCAGAGTGTGTGCTTCTCTCTTCCTATTTATTTATGGATGGCTTTTAGTGATCAGGAAAAGAATCAAAACTGTAAATGCAGCTTGTCAACCACAACAATGTGCCTTTTCAACTTTCATCTGATAAAGACATGAAAAGGTAACAATTTGACTACTTTTTATATAAATATAAGTGCATATTTTCACAGCTTTGCTTCAATACTTCAGCTCCTCCAGCTGATTATTAATTGCCAGGAAATGTCTGCCCAGTCTATCACAGTGTCTTAATTAAGCAAATGCATAGAAATTACATGGGGGCAGAGGCCCATGGAATTCACCAGGTGTAATGAATCCTGAAGAAGCAGTAGTTACAAATTTCCCAGGGTGCGCTAATAATACATATGAGCTAGAGGACAACAGAATAAAGATTTTCCCCGTTCTTTCTACCAATCTCCTCCCTTTTTAAAAAAGATACTACCATTAACCCTCTATTTAGGTACTCTTCTTTCCAGATAATTTCTTGGTATCCCTTTTCCATATTCCATTAGGCTGCACTATGTGGCTGCACTAAGTGCTCTGCACTGCTACTGGTAAATGACATTTCCACTGTTCTAACACACACTATTCTAATGACCCTGTTACATGTTGGTCTCCTCCAATCAGTCTAGGGTCTTGCCTTGCTCATGCCTTAGTCATCAATATAAATCACTAGAATTATATAAAATGTCCAGTCTACAATTATCTCTTAGAAAGTTGATTAGTTAAATAAAATGTACAAAATCACCATTCTGAGCAATCCAGAGCACTTTAGAAAACACAGAAGCAGCTTCCAGTCAAGATAGCAGAGTAGGTAAATGCTGTGCTTGCCTCCTCTCATGACCACATGAAAATAACAACTAAACTACAGAACAGCCATCATCGGGAATTGCCTGAAGTCTAACTGAACAGAGTCCTACAACTGGGAATACACAGAAGAGGCCAGCATGAGACTGGTAGGAGAGGCAGAGACATGGAACAAGCTGGTCCCATACCCGCATGTGGCAGTTGAGAAATCAGGAGGGCTAACTCAGGGCTATCTCTTCAGAGATTTCCCTGAAGGAGTGAAGGGATCCCAACCCCATACCAGGCTCCCCAGCCCAGGGTTCCAGTGCCAGGAAGAGAAGTCCTCACAATGTCTGACTGTGAAAACCAGCAGAGATTGTGGCTGAATGAAACAGAGGGCCACTGGAGTCACAAATAATCCTCTTAAGGGGCCTGCAGGTAGACTTACTTGCTGATGGACTCACTTGCTCCCAGTTCCACTGCTGGAGCAGCAGCTGAAAAGGTGCCAGGGATATATGGGGAGAAACTGAGTTGTCTGGCTTAAGGGCAAAGGCTGGAAGGGAGGCTTTCTCCCAGACAGAAGTGCTGGTAGAGCACACTATTTCTTTATTGAGCCCTCTCCTGCCTGACTTTCAGATGCAGACAGCTACCATATCTGAGTATTCACTAACTTGGCTAATATTGTTGCCCTGCTCAGAGATTCCCTCTGAGATCTGCCCCTCCCAACTTGCTGGCCTCTGCTCAAGCCACTTCCAGTGGATTTTCCATCCATACAAACAACCTGTCTTGGCTCATTCTGAGAACTTTCTTAAAATCTCTCAAAGGTTTACAAACCCCAAACAAGCAGCATCTGGCCTTGGCATGCCCCATACCTCTTGCTGAGTAGCCTCAAGCCGGTACAAGTGGCAGCTGACCTTGGTTTGTGACTTGGGCTTTTGAGGCACATCCTAGCCAGCATGGGTTGTGGCCATCTGTGGATTGCTTGGTGGCTCATGCCACGTGGCCCTGGGCAGGGCACAGGCTGTGGCTGAACTTGGCCTGTGGCAGGGCCCCTCCCAGAAAGCCATACCCACTGGCTAGCTTCAGTGTGAGCCTGAGGACCTCCCATGCCCACAGCAGAAAATGTTACAAAATAAAGAAACAAAACACAAACTCATACATACAGAGAACATTTTGATGGTTGCCACATGGGAGGTGTGTTGGGAATGGGGTGAAAAAGGGGAAGAGATTTAAGAAGTACAAATTGGTAGCTACGAAATAGTTATGAGGATATAAAGTATAGTATAAGGAATATAGCCAATAATATTGTAATAACTATATATGGTGTCAGATGGGTACTAGATTTATCAGGGTGATCACTTTGTAAGTTATATAAATGTCTAATCATTATGTTGTACATTTGAAACTAATATAATATTGTATGCCAATGGTAATTAAATTTTTTTTTAATTATTAAAAAAAGGTACAAATTAGCAGTCACAAAATAGTCATGGGGATGTGAAATACAGCGTAGGGAATATAGTCAGTAATATTGCAATAACTACATATAGTGCCAGGTGGGTACTAGATTAATTGGTTGTGGGGATCACTTCATAACTTATATAAATGTCTAATCACTATGCTATATACCTGAAACAAATATAAAATAATATTAATGTCAACTGTAATTGAAAAATAAAAATAACTTTTTAAAAATAAAAATAAATCAAAGGAGCATTGACAAAGAAAGAAAGAAAGAAAGAAAGAAAGAAAGAAAGAAAGAAAGAAAGAAAAAGAAAAGAGAAAGAGAAAACAAACTGTGGAAGTAGAAAGAGTTATTTCTTTTTTATTTTTAAATATTATGTTTATGAACAGTGAGCCAACCTTAAGTTAATTTGCTATCTATTTTTGTCAAGCTGGGAACTAAAACATCTTTCAGTGTATTCCCCGTGGGCTCCTGTGTTTTCTATAATTCATTCCTCAGAGGGCTTTATCAGGGGATTGGGGGCAGAGAGGGCCCCACTGGTAAACAGCAGATGCCCAGAAGGCCTAAGGCATGTCTGACACATGGATGATGAAGGAGATGGAAAAAAAGGAGCAGCAGCTCCTGGGATGACATATTTAAGAGCCTGAGGAGGTATATTGCTTTAAAATTACTGATCATAAGAAATAGTTCCTGCAAACGGTGTGTAGTATGTGCCCTTCTGTCCACACCAATTCAGATGGTAAACACAGAGAAACAGAATTCTCCTTGGGTACTTGAAGCTCATAGAAATGTCAAGATTAAAATGGATAGCACAGTTAGGACTCCTGTGCAATACGAGGCCCTTGCTTAAAGACGAGAGAGGAAAAAGGAGCTAAGAGTGAACAGATTGGGCGTCAAGCAGGAATAATATGTGACTCAATACTTGTCTAAAGGGAGATGAAATATTCACTACTTTAGAAAAAGTCAGGTGCTCACCTTTCTGAAGTCATGGCCTTCTGAGAAGAGATATTTTAGCTACAGTAGATGAGCCCTTTCTCCAAAGGATTGAGGATTTAGCTTCCTTAATCCTGCAAAACACAAAAAAATGAAATGCAGCCACTGATGTTCAAAAAGAGAAAGAGAAGCCTAAAGTTACCACAGGAATGATTGCACAGTTACTCATTTTAATAAGACGCATAGCATTTGCATCCTAAGGAAGGGCACTGGCTCTACTCCAGGAAGATCTATTTGGTTAATAATGGTTGCATTTCCACTTCCTTGGGAATTCAAAAACAACAAAATCTATTAATCATGAATTATAAGCCACGTAGTAAGGAAGTACAAGAAGCAAGGAACATTCTTTGTCCCAAAGGGCCTTAAGGGCTTGCACAGAAGACTATATAAATAGATGAAAGTCACCAAACAATGATATAAGTGCTCAGCAGAGAATGGGATATCTGCTTAGTTACCAAGTCTGTGGTCTAGTTACTAGACATTAAGTTCATAATATATCATCTAAACTCTACTTCAAATAGTGAGGCCTGTGTTTTGCATGGCCCCCTCCTCAGGCCTGCACACTGAGTCCCTGTGGTTCCCCATCCTCAGGGACCGTTGGCCTTTCATCTCATGAGGACTCTTTCAGGCCCTGACTCCTCTGCCTGGCCCTTCTTTCCTAGTTTGGCACTCAATTGCTGCATTTCCTGCTTATCTGACAGAGGAAATTAATCTGTGTGACTAAAATTATGCAGTTATATCTTCAAGTGGGATAACATGGTTTTTGTATTTAGACAGACAAGAGATCAATTAGCTCTAACACAGAGAGACATCACTGTACTTGGAGTCAGAAGTGCAAATTACAATCTAGGTCTATATCTTACAAGCTTGTGCCCTTGGGTATCTCACTGACTCACAGAGCCCAAATTTCCTCATTTTTGCATAGCAGGGATCCCAACTGTAGCGTAGGCTTTGCTAGGCCATGGTGTAGGCTCAAGCATTAGCGGACAGACTTGATTCCAGTTTACACGAATGATGATATGACTAGAAATACACATGTTCCTGGAAGTCCTTCATTGGTGAGTTTAGGCAAAAGCAAGTAAGACGTGGGGTATACCTAATTATTAGAACTTCATTTGTGAGAAGATCATGAAAATTTGAAAAATGCAGGTTACATATAATAGGGAAGTATATCATTTCCACAGTATCCAATAGTGTCTAATGGCATTGGTTTCCTGTCTGCTATTTTGCAACTAAAATTATTAAGGAAAAATTTTTTATTCATCGTAAAAATAGAAGACTCAGGGTAGAGGGAAGTAATTTGGGGTTTATATTCTTAACTCCAAGGTTGTGGCCACACTCTCTACATTTCCTCTGGGGGTCACCCAAGCTGTCAACTTTCAATGCCTTGAGGAACTGACTCTATCCTATTTATCTCTATGCCCTCCACAACAGCTAATAAAGTGGTTTATTGCGCTAGAAATTCAATATAGATGTGCCAACTGAAAAATGAATAAAATTATAATTAGAAGTCCGTAACAGCAAGGAGCGGCAATACTAATGCAGGCAACACTGTGTTCTCTGAAGTACTGTTTAGGAGCCCACAGTTTGGAAATGCTATGCTCATGGGGTGCACAGTTAATTAATGAACAGCCAAGTGCTGAGTTCAGGAACAAGAGAAGACAATTATAGCCCTGCTGCTGGTGAGGCTGCTCTTTAATCGGCATGTGAGCCCTGTATAAGCCTTGGAAATTTCCATTTTAATAAAAACAACCTTGGAGAATCATAGGAAACAGGAGAGTCTGTTCTTTATCCCTGACAGTTTGGTTGTCTCCTAAAATGAGCTTTGCCAGCCTGATGCAAAATCCTGGTTGCAAGTTTTGTTGACATTTGCAGGTCACCTCCTAGTGCTCTGTAAGAGACTAGAGAGGGGCTGTAAATATTAAATGCTTACCAGGCCTCTTTTCATGCGGTATATAATTAGATTTTAGTCTTAAGTAAGAGGGAAATGGGTAATTGGGGCAAATTGCTATCAAGTCACTACTTTCTCATATGACTTAGGTTCTGAACTCAAATGAACTTGACCTCTTGTAGATTCCTGGCTCTTTGGGTATCTTCTCTCTCCTGGTGTCTCTCCTATTACTAACAGCCCTCTGCATTCGTCAGTCTGCTTTGGGCTCTCTCAGTCATTGTTTACATTCTTGTTAGACCCACTACTCTTTTCCCCTCAGCTCTCTGGATAAGGATACCAGTTTTCAGCAGTCTTTGCAACCCTTTGCAACTATAAAAGAAATACCTTTACTTAATAGTTATTTGTGGCTTGGCAAGAAATGAACACCACCAGTAGGACAGTTTTTCTGGCTGACATCGAGGATTTAGTTGGAGATAAACTGAGTAACTGATGGCATTTTTGTTTAAATCTGTGCATAAAGGGTTCAATCAAGATAACTAAGATTAATCCATATGTTAAAAACAGTCACATAAGTGCATTTGAGCCCCGAGGACGAAAAAAGAAGACAAAATATGAAATCATTCCCTCTTTGTCCATGTGACTTAGGGTTGATTAAAAAAAATCTCAGGAGGTTTAGCATCCTTGTCAATGCAGTCTTCATCAAGAGCTAAGGGTGGGTATGAGTGAGGACAGTCAGAATCTGAGCTAATTTAGTGATATTCTGCAGCCTGGGACTCAAAGCCAACAAGGAGTTAAAACTGGTCCAAGTACGGTAGGTAGAGGTGGCTGAGTAATCCAGCAAAACACAATCTATATCTTGTGAGAAAGGCAGCTTCCTTGCTTGTGACCACCTTCCATCAGATCTTTCTCATGATGTGATTTATCTGGTTTTACCCTCATCTGCTTCATTCTTCCACTTTTTACTCTGCTATTGAGGAGCTATCCTTAATTTCATCTTCTAACTTTCTATTGCATTTATTTTGGCTATTGTACATTTAATTTCCTTTTTCATATCACCCTAGTCCTATGAATAAAACAGCTTCTCTTATCTCTTTGAGATTGTTAGTAACAGTATTATTTTGCTTTTTAATCTTCCTTCTTTCCCTCAGGTGATCTCCGTTTCCTCCATTTGCTCTATATTTAAACTTAGGTTTCCTGGACATCCTCTCTTGCCTTGCTTCCATAATAGTGTTTGGCCCTCAAAGCAAATACTCACTTACAGAATCAAGATCAGCAGCAGCTATGCACCCCATATCATGATGCTGTTTCAGAAAAATACAATTGTTAGGTTATTCTTTGAAATGTTTTGGGGTGCTCATTTTCATTGTCTTTCCCACTGCCTCTGTCTGCCTGCCTATTACTTTCTCTTTCCTTCACTACTGTGCTTCCTACATCTTCCATTCCTCAGTAATTCAGGAGAGATATGAGTCAAAAGAAAACAGAATCAAAGGAAAACAGAAATAATTCAAACATATGTGATGGAAACTGCAGTTTTAACCCATGTCAGAAATCCTACCGGATTCCAGCTTTGGCTGTGAGTTTCATGAGAATTTATTATAGTATAGATATTTATAGCTAGAGGATCTTGGTGGACTTGACATGTTATAATGTTGCACAAGGTTATGTGGCCCTTAACCACTATGCTCCAAAAATTTAGATTTTTGGTATACCAGGTAAGTGTTGTTTCTATTCTATTTCAACTCTGCTTAGGTCTGCGAAATTAAGAATTAACAGGGTTTCTTCCTTCAGTAGAAACAGGGCCACCAGCCGCCAGATGGCAGTGGTTGTTAAAAGTGAATAGAAGTCAAGAATATTCTATACTCATTGTTCCTCTTTTATTCTCATCATATTTGAAGACTTTTATACATTCCAAAGGTTCATCTAAAACACCCAGCCAGATCTGTCTTTTCTATGGACAATGCCATTCTCTCAATTTCCCGTTTTGAATGGGAATTTTGAATTACAGCTCACCCTTCCAAATCCTTAATTGTTAATATTCAATTAATTTTTACTTCTTACTAAAACACTGCTGTTATCATATGAGTCTTCTCAAATATTTTCAATGACTTCTTAAATGCACAGGATCCAACCATTTCAGGGTAATAATCAGAGCTCTAATAACCCATGCTCATCCACCTTTATATAACCATAGAATCACATGCTGTTGTACTTTTGAGGTGCTTCATAAAATTTTTCTTTGATATTTGTATATAATTATAAATATACAAATTGATAAAAGTGAAAAAATAAGGGGTATTGTCCTTCAACCATTTTTATTACTGCTGGATCTCTCTATAAATAATATACTAAAAGCGGGTGAGTCATTCAAGACCTACAGTATCACATCAGAATTTAATCACAGATCTGTGACAAGAACCAGGTTTTTCTTCCATTAGATAAACTAGTTCATTTACATCCAGAAATAAACTCACCATTGGATTTAAGATTTCATGGTGACAGTAATAGTAATAATGATTTCATCTTGCATTCATAAAATAACTTATAAGTACATAAGATGACTTTACTTATTATATCATTTGAATTTATTAAGTCATTTGAGACTTACAGGTATCATCTGAGGCAGACAGAAGAGTATTAGTTTTTCTATTTTACAGAAAGAATTTAATTTTAGTGGAAATAAGGTATTTGTTCATGGTGACATGGCTAAGAAGTGGCAGAAATATGATCTATAATAGGTCTGCAGACCTCTGTTTACAACTATAATCTAGACAAACTTTCAATGTTGGAGAAGGAACAGGTAGTCATGTAACCATGCAAAAACTTTACTTCTTTAAAATGGCTTTTTCTCTTCTCTTTTTCTTTGATTCGAATTGGCCTTATCTCATCTGACAGCACCATGACTCACTTCCTTCTTTTGTTTCCTTATCCTTCCACCCTGGTACATACTGCATGTCCACTCCCTTAACCGTTAGGCCTTTAGAACATCAGATTCTGGTCAGCATCAAACAGTATCAGAACAAAGTCTCAGGTCTGTTGATCAAAGAAAGAGTTTGGTCAAACTAAAGATAATGTCTTCACCTCAGTTGTGTTTCAGCTCTAGACTCAGGAACAACCCTACCCGCCACATGCCCTCAAAACCAAACAGAATGATGCCATAACTGACATCAGGACCTAATGCAATGATCAACTGTCTCCTATCCTAGCCCCGACCAATCAGTAGAGCTCACGACCCCAACTCCCTTTAGTACCATGACTAATGATCTTTCTTTTATATAACCTATCCCCAAGGAGTCATTGGAGAGCCAGGTCTTAAGAGCAGTAGCTTATCTGTGTCTCCAGGTCTGGTGCCATTTCCTTAAATAAACCTCTGCTTTCTTTGCAGCAAACTCCTGTTTGCATCTAATTGGGCTTTGATGCATACAGGCAAACAAACCCCTTGAGCTAGGCAATAGTCATTTTGGCTCACTTTACTACTAGAATCTTCCATTCAAGTCTGGAAGAACAGCTTTGTCTTGGTATTTGGTTGAAAGGGACAAAGAACCCAGAAAACTGCAGGCTTGGCTTAATTCAGTCTTCTCCACATTGTTCCTGAGGTGCCTGCAGAACTAACTATAAGATTCCAAGACAGTTGTAAAAAGAAAGCATATGTAGTATTCAAGATCCCTCTTCACAAGCAACGGAAACTGTGTCTAGCTGATATAGGAAGAAAAGGTCTTTATGTACTTTAATCCTTTGGAGGATTTAGATTCTCTCACAGGGGGGCCTACAGAAGTGGATCTGTGGGCTGCTTGTCAGAAACAAGCCTGAACTGAGGCCCTGGTGTGGATGTGATGAAGATACTGCTACTGCTGCTGAAACTGATACTGTGTTGGACCTATTTCCACTGTTGCCCAAGAAAGTCATTCTTGGTATCACAGCCACTGCTAGCACAGAGAAGTCCCTGTGGTCTCAGCATCCTGGGGTCTCAAGTTCCCATTCAATGTCCAGGGCTGGTGTGTCAGACTGAAGAAGCCTCTATCTTAGGCCCTCACACCATTCCTCTAGCTGCCAGGGAGGCTGAGAAACCTGGGGAAAGGTGCAGACTTCACCATGACTTGGGAGGTGAGGGATTCCCTGAGCACAAGTCGGGTTCAGCCCGACTGGGCAGCCGACCCTAGTAACCAATGTATGTCATACTTTTGGTTCATATTTGTCATTCTCAAACCTGGCTGCACAGATGAATCACCTGAGGAGCTTTGAGGACAAATGAGATGACAAAATACCACAAAGACCAACTGAATCCAAATCCCGAGAGGTAGGGCTTAGGCATCCAGACACTGATTTCAGTCTCTACTGGGGATTCTAACACACACTGAGGGGGAAACCACTGGCTGCAATGGTCCCTAAAGTAGTTCCAGCTCTGCTGTCTTTAGGATTTCATTACAACAAACTTAGTGCTCTTTTCGCAACTTTTTGCACATTTTACTTCTTAGGAAACCACATTTCTTACTTTAAAACGGAGCGAAATCCAGGGATAATCACCCTAATTTTTGCCTTCCAGCCTTTCCAAGTTTCACAGGGGAAAACCTTTCTCCTCATTCTTAAGATAGAAAGAGTGGTTTTATATTCTCCCACTGCTGTGCGCACCCCTGGTGGGCTGCCCATGTATCCAGAATTGTCTGACATGAGACACGTTCGTCCTACTGTGTAAAGTGTGGAATGAAAATGAGGGAAGAAAAGTCTCTCTCTGTCTTATAAAGGGAAGGCAGTATAGCTCTTCTGGATACTCTGAAGCAGTCCACTCTCTTATTAATTTTACTAAATAATGTGTCAGGAACTGTGAGAGGTATTGGAGATATACACAGATCCAACCATGGCTCAAACACACAGCCTAATGAAGTAGATTTCTCTAAATGTTTTGAAGGAAAAGATCTCAATTATATCAGAGAATATATCAGAAGGATCCAGGAAAAGGAATAGATTATGTGCAAGGACTATCCCTCTTACAAAATGACTTTCTGGTCTCATTCAATGAGTTAATGTGGTCAGGTCAGATCTGGAATGGAGCCACCAACTCTTTTCCATATTTTTCTTCAAGTTGAAGGCAATTTATCTTTCCTTATTTGAAAACAGGAGATTAGACAACAAGATGGGCATTTGAACAACTGGTTTGCTATTATACTTGAAATGTATTGAGAAATACTGAATCCATTACAGAAAGCGAGATACGTGACATTTGGCAAAACCAGTCTCTTGAGGAAATTTCTCAGAAAGTGCTAGGGGCCATCTTTCTTGAACTATGTTTGGTTAATAGAACTAGATCTGTGCTTTTCAATTTAGCCTTATCAAATTATTTATGGAATAAGACATAGAATAAATAAAGATATTTATCTCTAATTAATCATCTTCTGCCTCAGGAGGGAAAATCTGTATGACGTTCAACCTTGAATTGGTTGAATTTCTCCTCATCAACACATGGGAAATAAAATCTCAGGCACTATTTTCTGGTCTTGGATTTTCAATTTGATGCTGCCTGTTGAGAAGGTGGCCTCTGACTGAGAGAACACTACTTTAGTCTGAGCTACCAATTTCTGTAGCTTTTCTAGACCAAATTAAAAGAGTAACAATGAACCCATCAATACAGAATGAACTGCAATGCCATCCGTAAAACACAAGCCCAAAGTAGAAACTGCTGACTCACTTTCTACCCACATCCTTTGGGCAAATGCTGGCAAAAATTTCACTGGGTGTGCCATTGTTGTCAGTAGCTTTGGACTCATAGCAATTTGGCAGAAGCTACATGGGTCATAGACTGAAGCCATGGCTTAAAACCAGGAATCCTAGCTCAGGTACAAGCTTTTGCACATATTAGCCTTGTGACTGTGGTCAATTCACTGTTTTAGGATACGGTGTTCTAATCTGTAAAATGTGGGCAATGATCCTTACCTATGTTAGCAGGTCACTGAAGTATTAAAGGAGCTAGCTTAAGATTATTGTAAATAATAACACACTTTACAAATATAAGGTAGGTTTATTACGATATCTTCTCTTCATTCCTTCCCTATACGACACCCTTCGGACTCACAGTGGTCTTGCAAAAAAAAAAAAAAAAGGAAGGATCCGTACCCCCTCTATTCTCCACCTTCCCAACTGCCATCAATTTTCTGTGTAAAGTTTTTCCATCAGCACATTTCCCCCACCATCAGAATGCTCTTTCCCAGGTGTGAATTCTTTTCACCACCAACATGAACTTAAGATCTTGGTTTTTTTAAATTTCCTTTTCCTTTTCTCGCTTTCTTTCCTTTCTCTCTTTCTTTCCTTTCTTTCTTTCTCTCTTTCTTTCTTTCTCTCTCTCTCTCTCTCTCTCTTTCTCTCCCTTTCTTTCTTTCTTTCTTTCTCTTTAAATAGATACATAGATGATAGATATAGGGGTAGACATGGACATAGACATAGATATACCTTGCTTCTTTTTCTTGTAAAAGAAGAGCAATCAAGAAATTATAGCAAACCCTGAGGGAGAAGGAAAACTAAGGAGAGTGGGGAGGGAAGGGAGCTTTGAAATAGTAGTTAGGGAGGTGGAGAAATATCAGTTAGATGTCAGGTCTACACAATAGAAAGTCAAACTGATGCATTTTTTTAAAATGTAGAAAACATTTATTTGTTTATTTTCAAATTTACATACAGTAAAATTCCCTCCTTTTGGCATACAGTCCTAAGAGTTTTGACAAATGCCACCACCACCCTCGGAATACAGAATTGTACCATCACTACAAAATACTCCCTTTGTAGTCTAACCCTTCCCTGACCTTTAACCCTGACAACCACTAATCTGTTTTTTGTCCCTAACAAAATTTTAAAGTTGGAAATGAAAATTTCCCATTTGGGTGGTAAGTGTGGTTTCCCTCTTATCTCAGCATTGCCCTTGGTATGCATTTTTGTTGTACTATAGCTCATAGTAATAAAGTTCAAAGAAGAGCTATGGTTTTCCAAGTGTTCCTATCATTGTTTTGGCAAATACTCTCCTGTCTGAATGCCAGAGGAAGGTCCTGGGAGTAGGAATATATTGTGTTTGCAAAAAGGAACAAGATCTCATAGAAAGGCCATTTTCAACACAGAATTGCAACCCTGATATAAAATTAGAATTGCTTCTCAATGAGAAACAGCCTTTATTAAAGTAAGTACAAATCCTTTCAGGAGAATTCCAGGTTTGATATAACTTTAATTAAGTTTCTCAAAAGCTGGAGCTCATTTATTCTCCCCTCTGTCTGCCATCTAGCAGCAGCGTGCAGGGGCCTGTGTTCACTGAGACCTTGCTTTGAATTCCAATTCCAATTTGAGATTTTATACATAATTTTGGTTCTTTCTGTGAGTTTTCTAAAATTATTTGCTTTAGTATCATCAATATCTACCTTACCTCTCCCTCCATTTTCACTATGGAAATCTCTCTGGATAAGGCTATTAAGGAGTTTGAACTATCTCTTCTTAATACGGGATTGCAGTTAATATTTTAAAACGAAATTAAACAAAATGAATTCCCTAAACAAATTAAATTCCAATATGCATTCATTTCTTATCCTGACTAGAGATGAAAAAAAAGGTGATAAAATGAACCTTAGGAAAATGATTCTAGCAGGAATATTATGAAAAACTGGTGAGTTTTTTAGTGTTTATCTGACTAGTGAAAGAAAGGCCTGATACTGTGAAAAGTTTTAACCAACTTTGAAACACCAACCAATGTTTCCTTTGATATCCAAACTAAAAGCAGACTATAAAACAGCAGGCATTTGTGGGAGTGGGAGACTAAAATCACTCTGTTGTTTTTGTTTTTTTGTTTGTTGTTTTGTTTTGTTTTGTGGCATGATGTTTCAGAGGCACGATAGCCCACACGTGTATTCAGAATTCCCAAAATCATATTTTCAAAGGTTACCAAGTTAATTCCACATACCTTCACCATCTTCAACCCAATCTGCATTTCACTGCTGCTGTAATTATACCAATGCAAGTATTTATTTGGACTAGCAGAATAGAGAGGTTTTATATGCACTTTGTATACATTATACCTCATCCTTTAATCATGGGTTATTGACTTCAAATTTCACTTGACTGCACAAAATGCATTCACAATTGATAACTGAAATGTAACAGCAATTATGTTTATGGGAGGCCATCTTCTAGCTACTTAAAATGACTGACACCCCATGTATAATGTCTGATTATAGAACATCCTGGGAAAAGAGCTAGTTCTTCAGGTGCTATAGGTATCAACAACTCTTAGAGGCCTATATAAGAAATAATGAAAACATATATATACATATGTATGTATATATATGGTTTTTTTATTTTTAATTAGCCATATTGATAAACAGATCTTAATTATTTTCTACTGTCTGAGAACATATGGATGATTACTATGACCTTATGTTTTCCAAATAGTGCATTAAAATGATATAATCTATGCTTAAAAACGGAAAATGGATTTGAATTTACAGAAGGAAGGATATGAGAGTCAGAAAAGGAGGCACACAGAGTGCCAAATTTCTGAGAAGTGGTATTCTGCTTCCAAGCTGAAATATTAGCCACATCTTTAAAAACACGTTATCTTAGAATTTTAGAACTGGAAGTGGGACTGAGTTCTTTACATTTGAAGAAGCTCAAGCCCAACAGAGTTATTTGATTAAAGTCACATAGTCTGCTAGTATGTAGAGTCACAAGAAGTAGAGCCACGGGTCACATACTATGCTACTTACTAACGCCATCTGAGTGCCTAAGGAGAAAGGTAGCTGGCTCATGGCCAGCTCTCAAACTTTCAGAGGCGAGAAGAGTCCCAGGTGCCCATTGATGGTTCTTTCTGATGAGTTTACTGCACCCCGAGGGATTCCGAAATAATAATTTCCAACCAAACACTCTCCTCATAAAACAAAGGCAATCTTCTTGATGATCTGAAGGAGTTAATGATCACAGTCAATATCTATCTCTTTAAGATTTCATGAATACTAGTCTTCCTTTGATCCTGTAGTTATCATAACGACTATAATAATATCATATATAACATATATCATAATAGCTGTAATAATAGCATAATACAGTAAAAATAGCTTGCATTTTCACTATTTTACTGATTATCTGGCTTTCGTCAAGCATTTAATATGTTCTAGGTGTTTTGCTTTAACTGTAAAAACTTTAACTCTCCCAATAAATTAATATAGTGACACTCATTCTGTTCACTGTCTATGTGCTGTCAGATCCACTTTTGGTCCATCCCTGCTCTGATTAATATTGTAGGGGGCCGAATCCTGTAAGTTACACATGTCCAAGCTTTCTTGCCAAGTGGTTTTCAGTTAGTTTTAGCAAGAGAGAAACTAGCAAACATGAGAGGGTTGAGAGAGGGGTGATGCTGGGTATTTTTGCCTGTTTCCTTCAGTTTCAAGTATCACCTTCAAGAGTGGCTGTCTTTTCTACTGTGTTGGCTCTTACTAGATGTCAGGCTCCAGAGCTTTGGTAGCGCCATGTTCTCCGTTATCCCTACAACCCTACAGGTGGTAGAAGCTTCCTACTGGGTTGCTTCACCATCTTTCTTTGCCCTTTCAGCATTTCCAGTACATTTAAATTAGTTCCCAGTGCTGAAAATTTGCTCTGGACCAGTTGACATAGATTCTGCCATTTAGATTGGAACCTGGCTAATAGAGCATTATTATCTTCATCTTATAAATGAAGGAACCAAAGGTTATAGAAGTCTGACTCACACAAAAGCAATTATTATATGCTAATATTATCTGAACACTTTATACACAGTATTCCACTCAATCCTCACAAAAAAATATTATGATGTGGATATTATTATTCCTATTTTACAGATAAGAAAATGAGGTGAGGAGAACATTCATAATTTGCCCTATGTCATACTAGTTAGTGGCAGATTTAGGAGCTATGCTGAGATCAGTCTTTAGATCACAATAAGGGTACAAACAATTAAGAGATGCTGGGAGATGGGACCACTTCCTCCAAAGTTCAACTGGTCAAACTTATCTCGAATTTCATGCTAGGCTGGAGAAAAGAGGCCTCTGCTGTATGACATCAAATCAGACAGTAAACACAGTTCAAGGCCTCCACAGCTGCCTGTAAATAATCACAGGGCTAAAAGCAGTGGTGTGCTGCTAATTGTTTAAATGCCCTCCAAGAAAACAAAGTCTTGATTCATAGAATTTGCCAATTTCTATAGTGTAAATATTCTCATCGTGGCTGATTTCAAGCTAACACACACACACACACACACACACACACACACACACACACACACACATGACTTATCTAGAATAAAGAAATCTCATATAAATCAATAAGAAAAGAAACAATACAGTTTAAAAATTGATGAAAGACCAACAGGTCCTTCATAAAAGGCTCTACATTTTTTATGGCGCCAAGTATTTGAAAATATACTCAAAATCATTACCTAGAGAAAAATGTAAATTAAAACCACAAAGAGGTACTATTATATGTGGCCAGAAAAAATAAAGCAAAAGTGACTGGCAATACCAAGAATTGATGAGGATGTGAAGAAACTAATATCTTTATATTTTGCTAGTGATTATAACATTTGCAATACTTTTATGAAATACTTTCTAAAGCCAAACATTTGCTTATCCTATGGTATTATTTCACTCATGTAACAAAAATGAGTGCATATGTCCATCAAAAGGTAGCTACAAGAATGTTTCCACCAACTTTATTCATAATAGCCCAAAGCTGGAATAGCCCAAATGCCCATTAAGAGAAAAATAATTTAAAAATATGAAATATTTATACAATATTAAACAGATGAACTGCTGATGCTCCCCTCCAAAAAAAGTATGAATGAATTTCAAAAAATATTATGATGAGCAAAAGAAGATAGACACAAAAGAATACATTCTATATGGCCCTTTCATATGAAGTTCAAGAATGGGAAAAACTAATCTATGGAGATAAAAATAAAAATGGAGTAGGGGGACAATACCATTGATTGTAGACATGAGTTAATCTTCTAGGATGTATACATATGTAAAGCTTTCTCAACCTATATACTTGAGATTTGTACACTTTATTGTATATAGATTATGCCAGAATTATTTTTAAAGTATTGCTGGATCCCATTGACATGTGTATCCTTTTTAGTCTCTGGATCATTCACAGGCAAGATTTCCCAAATGAGAGAATGTTCTAGCCCCACATATACTTGAGCACATGTCTCTGCACCAAGTGCCAGAGAAGTTTGATTACCATTACCATTCTCTTTATAAAACATTTCTCTTACATGAACACTTAACCTTCACCAGATCCCTAATTCGACATTAGGCTTTCTTCTTAGAGTCACTGAGTCAGCAACTGTGAGGATCTGCATCATAGACTCAGGCAAAGCTTATCTGATAAATTGTATTATTTTAAGGTTTTTGTTTGTTCGTTTGTTTTGTGATAACCATCCAGTTTCTGATAATTTATCAGGTTCTAAATACTTACCAATCTCTATTTTTGGAAGGAGATCTAGACCTTTCCAGTGACTTTAAAATTTTTTTTATTATTAAATAAGAATTAAGTTCTCAGACTGTTTCTTCTTTGTCTTGTCTTATTACTTGTTCCTACCCTTAACATTTCATATAGCTTTATATCTATCACTCATTACTCTTCTATAGCTTTTAACCTTGTCTATCTATCCATCCGCTTCCCTGTCAACTAATTATTTCCCAAATATTTCTTCTGTATTACTTTATTTGGTTTGTCTCTTCTCTGACTAGGTATTTTGCCTGCCCTCCCCCTTTTTTTCTGTTCTAAGTTAATTAAAACAAAATCATTATAAACTCTGTATTAATAAAAGGCAAGTGAAACAACCATGCCATTAAAACAATAAGACATATAGCATTATTACCAGCTGTATGAGCTTAAACTACTTACATTGATAAAATGAGGCTAATGGCATTTTATATAAAGTCAAGGGGCTGCTTATCCAGAGACTATCTTCATGCTATCATTTATGATTTATTGTGTCTTTGGATACAGTGGCTCTACTAGTTATACATATATTTATTTTTAGTTTTACAAATCCACAGTTATTTATCTTTTTTAAAAGATGAAGACTAAGAAAACTTTCAAGGAAAAATTATATTTAGCAAGAAGAGGAAGATAGGAAAGAGGGAGAAGAAATCTAGAGCAGTTATATCATTTACCTGATGACATTTACAGAGTAAGAGGCTAAGCTTATATAGCACTCCTTGGCCAGTTTCGATACTTATGAGATACTTAGCCAAATGTCCTGTTGAATGTAAGATTTCTGCTATTTATTATATTTGTCTAAAATTACCAATCTAAACAAGCTCTAAAATTTTATATATAGTAGTTTCCCCTTATCTGCAGTTTTACTTTCCGTGGTTTCAGTTACCTGCAGTCGACCATGGTCCAAAATATTAAACGGAATATTCCAGAAATAAACAATTCATAAGTTTTAAATTGCACACCATTCTTAGTAACTTGATGAAATCTCACACCACCTTACTCAATCATGCTTAGGATATGAATCACATCTTTGTCCAGTGTATCCATAGTATATATGCTACCCATCCATTAGTCACTTAGTAGCTGGCTCAGTTATCAGATCAACTGTCACACTATTGCAGTGCTTATGTTCAAGTAACCCTCATTTTATTTAATAATGGCTCTTGAGCCATTCATATAACTTTCATTATAGTATATTGTTATGAATGTTCTATTTCACTATTATTGTTCTTAACCTCTTACTGTGCCTAATTTATAATTTAAACTTTATCATAGGTATGTATGTATGTATAGAAAAAAACACAGTACATATAGTTTCCAGGCATCCACTGAGGTCTTGGAATGTATCCCCCACAGATAAGGGGAACTGCTGTACTATGATTTCAAATCTCCCTTCTAGACCACAGTTGAGTCAACCTATTGCTAAATTTCAAATAAACTAGCACATCAAGTGAACTAATCAATTTATATAAAATATCTTCCTCCTTCCTTTCTTATAAAGAAAAAATAAAATGGGACTCTTCTATTTCATTAAGATAGTTTAACAATATTGCCATTATCATATACGTATGTTATGCTATGGGGTATGTAACTAAAGATAATAAGCCAGGCCAGTAACAACAGTGGTCAGAAGATTACAGAGCAGGGTGAATGGAGATAGCTGAAGAATATATCTATGTACCATAAAGTGGGTCCTTAGAATTTTGCTATTGTTATTCTTCTCTTTTGTTCATTTGTTCATTTTTTGGATGCAGATACAGAGCAATAAGAATAAACAAGAAAATCCTTTGCTTTCTGACCTAGCATGAATAGTAGTACAGTCAGTCCTAGATATCCAAGGGGGATTGGTTCTAGGAACCCCTGTGGATAGCAAAATCCACAGATGGTCAAGTATCTTACATAAAATGCCATATTATTTGCATATAACCTATAGTTGCATCTAGGCTACAGCAGGGTATGCATGCCTACACATCACTTCATTCAGGTGGATTCAGCATAATACTTAGTGCATGGCAAATTCAAGTTTTGCTTTTGAAACTTTCTGGGATTTTTTTTTTTTTCTGAATATTTTCATCAGTGGTTGGTTGAATCAACAGATGCAAAAACCACAGATACAGAGGGCCGATTGTATTAATAGGAAGCATACATAATTACTTCATTTTTAATTTGTTTCAAGCTCTTCTAACATGAAAAATAATCTTCATGTTGGAAAGATACAGAGTGGTGTGAGGTAATATATCATAATTAAAAAAAAAAAGGTCCATGTAGTTCAAAAACATGAATATGAATCCAGACTCTTCTCACACGATTTCTATGATCTTGTACAATTTATCTGCTCTGAGTCTTGCTTGACGATATCGATAGTTTCATCCCCAGAGGGTTAGGAGTATTAAATGAGATAATGTGTGGAAGGCACTCTGACACAGTAACAGCTTAATAATTAGTAGGTAACAGGAGATAGAAGTCCCAAATAGGTAAGAGAATATCTAAGAATTCTAACTTAGACACTCTCAAGGCCTAGAAAAATCACATCCCAATGTACTAAAATAATTTATAAAAGCGATAATGATGTGATTGCCAGTAAACTTCAGCAGCCATGGTAAATGATAGATACACTCTACTGTTGCCCCAATTTTCAAAAAAAAGAGAAAAAGAAGATTCTTAAAATTTAGTAATTTCAACCAGCCAGCTAGATGTTTTAATCCCCAGAGACATTACAAATGCATTATGGATTACAAAGCAGATATTATATATGCAATTTTAAAAGGAAAATTGATTGCTGAAACCAGTTTTAGGTAAGTGAAAGTCATGCTGAAAGCAACAAGATTTCCTTTTTCTTTATCTGTTTCTTTTTTTTTTTTTTTTGGAGAGGCTGAGGACTAATCAGAGAAATGCTACAGACATAAAGTACCTGCATTTTAACAGGGCATGTGACAAAGGTTTTATGAATCTTTAATATGTTAATGTGCATTATAACTATCCAGAGGAAGCTATTAAATACAGAGTTGTGGAAAAACTCCAAAATCAGACCAGCGAAAAACCAAGCAGTAACTTGGAAAGGAGGAGAACTCACATTTATTACACGCGGTCCCAGAGGAGCTAGTACTCTGAAGAGTCTGGGCGAGCTTAGTTACAACATTCCTTACATACAGGATTTTTACACAAGCTGATTGGTCAGTTTGAACTCAGACTATTACAAATGGGCGGGAGTTGCTATGATTGCAAACAGTAACATTGGTGGAAGGGCCGGAGTACTGATGGTTACAAGAGCTGCTAAGGGGTACAGACAGTTACATTTGTTGAGCAAAGGGCAAGTAGGACAAAATGCAAGTGAGCTCTTCATGCAGCAAACATATTTACAGAACAAAAGGCTGATTAGCTTTTAATGAAAATCCTGGAAATTCCTCTTCGACAGTACTTTCTAAATTATTTGACCATGAAACCCAGTTTTTGGAGAGCACCTAATAGCATCTGAAAGAACTTGGATTGGACAGAACATTGTTGGAAAATGCGAAAAAGTCTAAGCCTGAACAGTAACAGTCTGCACCACTTAGGTAGCCTCTGGATGTTGTATTTATTTCAAAACACCATTTTTTAAAAGCAACCTGACAAACCAAAGTTTTTTCAAAGGAGGAGACCAGCATAATAGATTATATAAAGCTACATTGAAAAGGAAATAATTTAGGAACTACTATAGATTGAATATTTGTGTAATCCCGAAATCATAGGTTGAAGTCTTAACCCACGATGCGACGGTATTAGGACCTTTGGAAGGTGATCAGTTTATGAGGGTATAGCCCTCATGGATGAAATTAAGTGCTTTTACAAAAGAGATTTCAGAGAGCTTCCTTGACCCTTCCAACACATGTAATAAGGCAGTGAGAAAAGGGTTGTCTAAGAACCAGGAAACAGGCTCTCACCAGACACCAAAGCTGCTGGCACCTTGATTTTAGACTTCTCAGCCTCCAGAATTATGAGAACTAAATGCTTGTTGTTTAAGCCATCCAGTCTATGGTATTTTTGTAACAGCAGTCCAATGAAACAATTTCAAATTTTTCAATGCGTTTTAAATTAAAAAGGAATTAGAATCATTCTGTTTAATTTAAGCAACCAGAGATAGGAGTACTATGTATAAGTTATATGGAAGCAGATTTAGGCTGAATATAAAGACTTCTGTAAGAGCACTGGTCTTGCAATTTAACAGACTAGAATCACATGCCTAGTCCTGCCACTTCTCAGCTAGGTGTCCTTGAGTAAAGGACCTAACCACTTAGAATCTCAGTTTTCTCATCTCTAATATAGTCAAGCTCACAGAGGTACTGCAAAGTAAAAATCCAATACTAAATTTGAAAAGATCCACACAATTCCTGGCACATTGGAAGTACTCAATAAATGGAATTATAGTTGTATTAATAACGTATTGAGTTGTCCAATGAGAAGGATGAACATCTGATGATGGAGAGCACCTCAATAGTAGAAATGATCAAGCACAAGTTTAATCATTTAAAATAACCAAAAGGCTACTGTGGGTAGCAACATCAGGGAAAATAGTTGTGATTCAGTTCCTATCTTTATGAACTGGCAATTTCATGGGGACTAGCAGGGCGGATGATGTAACCATGCAATAACTTAGCTTCTTTAAAGTGACTTTTTCTCTTCTCTTTTTCCTTGATTTAAACTGGCCTTATTTCGTCTGATGACACCGTGACTCACTTGCTTCTTTTCTTTCCTTATCCTTCCACCCTGGCACATACTGCATGTCCACCCCCTTAACTGTTATACCTTTAGGACATCAGATTCCAGTCAGCATCAAACAGTATCAGGAACAAAGCCACAGGTCTATTGACCACAGAAACAGAGATTTGGTCAAAGTTGTGTTTCAGCTTCAGACGCATGGAGGCAGAACGACCCTACCGGCCACATCCCCATCGAAACCATACAGAATGACACCATGACTGACATCAGGACCTGATGTAATGATCAACTGCCTCCTACCCTAGCCCTGACCAATCAATAGAGCCCACGAGCCCAGCTCCCTTAGCTACCATGACTAATGAATTTTCCCCTATATCAATTATCCCCTAGAAGACATCAAGGAGCCAAGTCTTTGAGCACTAACTCATCTGTGTCTCTGAGCTTGGTGCTATTCCCTTAAATAAACCTTTACTTTCTTTGCTGCAAACTCCTATTTGTGTCACATTGGACTTTGATGTGCACAGGCAAATGAACCTGTTGAGTTCAGTAACAATAAGGCAAATATATTTATATACTATAACACAAAGACAAATGCTTTGAAAGTTACAAGAAGCTAGAAGAGTATAAGTGATAATCCTTTTGAGGGAAATTTGGAAGACTTCATGAATGTGGCAGAACGTGAAGAATGGGAAAATTTTCAGTAGGTGCGGTAAGAGGAGAAGCAGGGCATTGTAGAGGAACTATTGTGAGGAGAGGCTGTAGACAGGAAAGCATAGGGATATATCTAGATAAGCTGCACAGTTTGAAGGGATGCAATGGCAAGCCTAAAGGAAAATGGAATATAAGTCCGTATGATTTGGGGGGAGGGTCAAAGAATGAGTTTCGGACTTAACTTGGGGGACAGTCGGGAGAAAGTAAACATTTGGGGGGAGAGAAGTGACTTTATCAAAACTGTGCTTTAAGAAACTGAATTTGGCAGCGGCAATAAAAAATTGGCTAGTATCTGCGTGATTCCTTAAACGCAGGAAAGCCAGTACAAAAAACAGCACAGTAAGTAGAAAAAAAGAGAGAATCTTAAGTGGGGTGGAAGCAATGAAAATAAAAAGAAAATCTTTAATGAGACTCACAAGAAGAGTAGATTGTTGGAGAAGATTTGACAACAAGTGAGGCAGATGATGGACTTGGGAAAACATCGGATTTTAGTTAAAGGTATGTTAAGGATGTGGTTCTGGGCAAAGATATGCTAACAGCCAATTTCTGCTTCTGTAATCTGCTTGCTTGTTTGATGTTAACTAGGGTGTGGTTAATCTGTTTGCTTGTTTGATGTTAAACCAGGGTGTGGTTTTAGGCTTTATGAGCTGCCTTTTTTGGGAGTTCAGGGCTGATCTCCTCTAACCCTGGTGGTAGTGGTAGATAGTCGGTCCCCAGCCTGCTAATAAAGAAAGGCTCATAATTAATCTCAATTGGCTCTGTGGGGTCTTAGAATTGTTCGCGTCATAACAGGTAGATTTTGGGAGGAACTTTTGCAGATAAGGTCAATAATCTTTCTTCTCAGCAGAATAGCACAGAGTAGATCTTTAGTAAATATTTGTTCAGTAGATAAATACATGAATAAATGATTTGAGCTGAGTTATAAAGAGAAGAGTAGAAAATGGTAATAGAAAAAAAAAAAGCTTAGGGAGTTTGAGGAAGGTGAGGCTAGTTGAATAGAGATGAGAGTTAAGTAGCAAAAGTATGTAAGCCTCGGAGCTAGATTAGGAACTGGACAATTAGGGTCCATAGGCCAAATCCAGCCCAGCACCTGTTTTTGTGCAGCCCATGAGCTAAGAATAACTTTTATATTTTTAAATGACTGAAAAATATCCAAAGAAGAGTAATATTTCATGATATGTGAAAATATGAAACTCAATTTTCAGTGTCTATAAATAAAATAACTTTTCTATTGTTTTATTATTGCAGAAGAGACCAGCCTGCACCTTCCAGGAGCCGTAATAATGTGCTAAGTACTTTATAAACATTATCTATATAATTCTTACTACAAGCCTATGAGATATAATTCATTGTTCCCATTTTACTGCTTAGCAAACTGAAGCTTATGTTTCTGCCAAGGTCACACAGTTCATTAGTAGCAGAGTCAGAAACCACACCCATATCAATTAGCCTTTCCAGACTCCCCATTTCCCCTAGGATAAAAGCCCCAGCTCTGAAAGTAGTGAGATCATAAAATGCCTATAAGAGAGGGCTTGTGAGTGTGCTGAATCTTAGAGGTCAATTTTGGAATCGAATAAGAGGGAGGGAATGGTTTAGGCAGACACATTTCTAAGAGATGTATGTTAGTTAATTCTTTTAATTCTCACAACTCCTTATGAGTCGGGTACTATTATTAATAATCCTATGTTAGACAAAGGGTGGGTTGCTTAAAGATCACTTCTCAGATAAAAGGTGCAGTGTGGGGATCTTTCCATGAGTGACACCACTGGACCTCCAAAAGCTCATCCAATTCTAAGTAACTATGATCCTACTTTGGGAAGGCTTTCGAAGGATCCAGGTTTTTTCCTGGTGCCCTGCATTCTTGCCTTGAAACTTCTCTGGCAATCCTCTCATTTTCCCATATGATTCTGAGACCTTGTAGCAAATAGTTTTCTGGTTCCTTTCTGATAGCTTTTTCTAAAAAAGACTTCCTAAATCACAACAAATTAATCAGCATTCAAAAAATGCTACAGATGAATTTAAAGTTCAACAGCTGAAAGCAGGGAGGTAGATGACAGTCAAGTCAAAGATTTCAGCAGTTGGAGATTTCACAAAGTGCCTTATAGCTTTGTAGCTGGCTGTTTATTCCTGTGTTTGTCACCTTTGGCCCTTAAAGCAGCCACTTTCCCATTTGGAACTTACTCTCGGCAGCTGCTGACAAAACAGGAAGTGATTAGAATGTAATTTGTTTTTACAACTCTGAACTTCTGCAGTTTTAAAACAAGTTTTAGCAGCAGATTTACTGTCTTGCTTTACTGCCTCCAATTCTTGAAAGACAACTGTGTAGGGGTTAAAATATCAGTGCAAATTCCCATATAAAGACTAACTTAGTAATAAGCTTTGTGTACCAGCCTTTCCAAGTTACATTTAAATCAAGTTTTGCTTTTTTTTTTTTTTGGATACAAACTAGCGGGGGTGGGGAAAGAAAAAAGGAACTGGGAAGAGGAGGAGAGGGGAAGTTAAACCTTCCCTCTCTCCCTGTCTTCCTCAGAAAACCAAATATGGCATCTACCATGAGGAGTTTGTTTTCTGACCACAGCAGATATGTGGAGTCTTTTCGGAGGTTTCTCAACAATTCCACGGAACACCAGTGCATGCAGGAATTCTTCGACAAGAAGCTGCCAGGCATAATAGCGAGGTAACAAAAAAGGATGTGTTTGTCAAAGGGGCAAACCTCCGTGCTTTCTTTTTAATGATAGATGGGTCGAGCCCAGCCCTGGAGGCTGGGTGAGGGGATAAGAACCTGCTACTGATAGCAACTCCCGCTCCCTTCTCCCCCTCCTCCTCCGCCCCCGGGCCCCTTTTCCTGTGGTGCTTTTAGACAATTGCTTTAAACATTCAAAGGTTCTTATTTGTGCAGCATTTCTAGCTGCACGGAGATTAGCGTTAACCATTTCAAGCCACAGATCCATGTTCAGTCTTTGAGCTGAGATTGTTCAGTCCTCCTCTAAATTTTGCATTCAAAAAAGTCCCAGTTGGAGTCTAATATCCTTTTCATTAGAATCAAATATAAATAATTACCAATTACTATTTGCCCCCAAGGATTGAGTGGGTGCCTCTGAGTTCTAATAGCCATTTAAATTCATTTTTCTTATCCATTATTATAGTTATCACTCCAAAAAAAAAATTGTCTTTTCCTTTCAACTTAATATTAGCAATGTGGTCCTAAAAAAATGCATTTTCCCATTATCAGTGAAACTCACTAATTCCTATGCTTCTCGCAGACTGCTTTTTGTGTGTGTGTATGTGTGATTAATGTGTTCACTTTGTGCCAGGGCTGATAAGCATTATGAGAGTAACAGATTCCACATGCTAAAGATAATCAAATCACCTATCTAGGGGTGGATTGCTGTAACTTACTCTACTTCAGGAAATAATGCTGGAAAACTGGGAAGAAATGACTGACTGTAGATCCAATTTGCAACAGTAAAAAGAAACTGATATTTTATCTTTTTTTGGCGTTCTCCATTATAGGCCTGAAATGCTTTTACCAAGATAGTAGCTCTGCCTGGCCAGAGCAGACATTGTTAAATATATATAGAATTCTGTTTCTCTCTCTATTTTTCATGGTTCAGTTTTTAAATATGTTTTTAATTGTTTAAAATGTTTCAATTACAGTTGACATACAATTTAAATGTATTTTTTAAAGTAGAATATTATATAATTTATTAATAATTAAAAAGTAATAGAATAATGATGCAAAAACCAAAGCAAACAGCAACTACAGATAATTTATTATCTGGGAATTAAATAGTTTACTTGTTTGGGTCTTTTTATTTCTGAAAGGTAATAAGTTAATTTCTGAGTTCTTCTGCAGAACTAAACGTCTGTGTTTGTGTCTGTAGCTTATCCAGATACTTGGTTTTCTTTAGCCATCAGTGATATAACATAATAAATGATGACCCCTGTCTTCAAGGTGTATACAATCTAATTGAGAATATTGAATGTACAACCTGCGAAAAACTGAAAAACTTGCAAATGCATAACTAAGTTTACATTATAGTGGTAATATGTAATTAGGAATGATCTAAATCAAGCTATCATTTTTTTAAAAAGTAAGTTTTTCCTAAAGATGATGTTGAGAATGAGATTTAGTTGAAGCATCTTTAAAATTGCTGCTTACAGGCATTTCTAAGTTATAAGTAGGCAACGTGCCTGCTTAATTTTTCATTCTAGAAAATTGTTTTTGAAATTCAAATGGTTCTAAAAAGTTTATAACAACAGCAACAAAAATACTAGTTGCTTGCCCTACCCACTCCCATCCCTGACTCCCGCTCTGCAGAAGCAGCCACTTTTCAACACTCCGAAATCTTTTAGTTGTTTTTTATGTGATATTCTTTCCTAATTCTAAATAAAATTCTTCCCCTTCTTAAGTTTACTGTATTAAAATAGCTAAATAAACATATACATTTCCTCCCTTATGTCAATATATTTCAAAAGCTTTGGTTAAATAGTTTGAGTGTATATCATTTTGCCTCTGTACATATTATTCATAATTGAACAATGCATTAGATTACAATCACATTTCCTTTCATGCACACCTTTTTTCCTAGAGTTAACTAATGTCTTGATTTTTAGTTTCTTTTCTTAGTTTCCTATGTACCTATCATTACTTATACCTCAATCAAAAGTATTAACCTCTTCTCAATATATTCCAACAGATCAAGTAAGCTATTAATTTTTCCCCAGAGGAACATCTTTTCCGGAGTTCTCTTGTTCTTTTTTTCCCAGTCTGTGGTGATTTCTCTTGGTCTGCTATACGATTATTGATAAGGGAATTTATTTCACTTTCTAGAAATTCTCTTCTCTCTCTAGTATTGGATGCCCTGATTTTATATCTAATGCCCTTCTTTTGTTGAGACTTTATATGTTTAAAACTGCCTTCATTCTATGCTTATCTTTGTTGGATAGTTTGGCTATAAGACTATGCTGAAATGATTTTATATCAGAAATTTAAAGGTATTCTTCCATTGTCTTTTAGCTACTAGAGTTACTGTTCAGAAACCCAATACCATTCAAATTTGTCGTCGTTGGCTTATGACCTTATTGTTGTTTTTTTGTTTTCCCTACTTAGAAACTTTTAGGACCTTCTCTTATATCCAGTACTGAAATTTTAAGATAATGAGTTATGGTATGGGTTGTCTTCACCCATTTCTGTTGGTACTGCATGTGGCATTTTAATAAAAATTCATAACCTTCAGGGAAACTTTGGTATTTTTAAATCATTCCTCCCCTTTTTCTCTTTATAGAACTTGTAGTCATCAAACACCAGACCTCCTGAATCCATTCTCTAATTTTCTTATATTTCCAATTTTCTACAATTTTACTTTTAGCCCTATTAAATTTTTGCTATTTTTTAATTTCCAGAAATGTTATATTTTTATAGCATCCTGTTCATCTTTTACACATGTAATACCCTGTCTTATCTATTGTAAAATTTTCTACTGTTCTTTGCATGTTTCTTCTGAGTACTGTTTTTGTTTCCTTTGGTCTCTATCTCATGTTTGGGGAGCTCCCCAGCTACCTGATGAGCCTCTATTGTCCATCCAATCAAATGAGGCACTCAAAAGTAATTCATACTCTCCTCATGTAGGAGAGTACATGTAGGGGATGAGTTTGTTGAGTGGATGGTTCACTGTATCAACTAGATGTAGACTCAGCTGTTTGCTGGAAGATTCTCAGATGTCAATATATGTAAGGTTATTCATTGTGACGGGTTGTTTCCCCAGGGATAAATTCTTCACTTGCCTATCTAGAGGTGAAGGGTGGGGTTACAGTTTACAGTTTAGTAAAATTTTTTGTTATTATTGTTATATTTAATGCATTTAGATCCTTGCCTGGAAAATAATAAATTTTCAATCATTATTAGTTATCATAATATGTGAAATGGGATAATAATAGAGAAGTTGTGAGAATTCAAAGAGTTAGTTCATGTAAATCCCTTAGCTGTGCCTAGAATAATAATAATTGCCAATATGTGTTAAATGCTTGTCATGAGCAGACACATTTTTAAGAGATTTACATGAATTAAATCATTTAATCCTCATAACTCCTCTATGAGTTAGATACCTTTATTACAATCCTAGAAGTTAGGCAATATTATTATTCTATTTCATAGGTAATAAATATGCAGAGAAGTTAAATAACTGGCTCAAGGTAACATCAGTAGGATGGGATCTCAACCTGGGTGCTCAGAGCCATGGCCCCATTATGATATCCACAGATACAAGCTCTTCTATTAACCAAGAGCATAGACAGAAATGGGTATATCAGGACTCATAATTATGAGTTGGGAGATAATTAGAACTAAGAAAGGCAACTCATCCATAGATGTCCTTGACTCTATGCTTTCCAGTTTCTTTAAGCACTTTCCTTTAACCTTGTCTTCATCCCATTACTTTGTGCAGGCTCTTTATCCAGAGGACAGACTCGTTTACCACCTTTCAGTTCATGTCTCCCCTCTAGCAGTCACCCCTTTTCTTCTCACTCTTTCATCCTATTTCAACAATCTCTCTAGGTCTTCTTCCTCTTTATCAAATTTGCTTTTAATCGCATTGCCTGACTTCTGCCCTCAACCTTCTTTTAAAACTGCTATTATCAAAGATATTTTGAAACTTACTAGATTCATTAACCAATCACCATTAAAAAAAATGAACCAAACATTCTACTACTGACCTTTACAAAGGATAATAAAAAGCCAGGGGAAAAAAAAAAAAAAAGATTCATATTGCCAAATTCAGTGGAGATTTTTCTTTTTTTTATATTTTTAATAGTACTCTTCCATGTTTGACACTACTGATGGCTTTCTCCTTCTCTAATACTCCTAATCACCTCTTTGAACTTTACTGTTTTCTTTTCTACTTTGTATATTTCCCATAATCCAGTGACTTTCAAAAGTTGGTATTGCGTCATCACCTCACCACTCTTCTATTTGCAGTGTCCTTGGGTGATGGAATCTACACTTCTAGTTTTGACTATTACTTCCTGACAGTTATTCTCCAGAATACATCATTGATCCTGATCTCTCTCTCACCCAGATAAAATCTTGCATATCCAAATGTCTATTTAATTCAGATCTATCAAAACAAAATTTAAAAAAAAGGAAGAAAGAAAGAAAAGAAAAAACTGACAACTTGCCATTGAACTATATTCTCCAGCTTCCTTTTAGGCTCCATGCTTCACCAAATCATCCATGCTGGAAACTTGGCAGTCATTGTGCACTCATACTTTTTTCTGACCTTTTTACATCAATCTAAAGCAAGTCGTACTGTTGTTTTCCAGACCATCAATTTTACTCTATTTCCAGTACTAGAGCCATAATGTTGAGTTTTATTATCTCACATTTTACTTGACAGCAAAGTAGTATCTTATTCATTTTTATATTCTCAATGCCTAGAATAGGCATATCATAGGTGTTTAATAAACACTTGTTTATTGAAAAGAAGTTAGCAAGAAGGAAGAAAAGAAGGCAGATATCACAGAGACAGTATGAATCACCATATACAATGAATGGCTAATTATATCACCAGACTCAAAGGCCCACTTTTTCTGTTCTTGTTCTTTAAATAAATTCTAAACAAATGGTTTATCTTACTTTTGAGATGTTTATAGTGTTGTTCTAAAAGTCTATCAGTTCAAGATTGTTAATGAATGAAACCTATATTTCTAAAGATTTCTAAAGACACCCATATAACTACGAAAATTAGAATCTTTTATGTTGGCCTAATTTTTATTCACTATAATATTAGTCTGTTCTCTTCAACTAGACTTGATAATCAGATTTTACCAAGAACCTAGCACATTTTTCTTAAACCACATAATTTTTTTTTCAGGATTGGAGACACAAAATCAGAAATTAAGATTCTAAGCATTGGCGGAGGTGCAGGTATGAATAACACATTTTAAAACTGGTATTTCACTCCAAGCATCATGTTGTTTGATGGCAACATTGTTCATTCTTTAGGAAAGCTATTTCCCTTTGCTTTTGGAAGAGCTTAGTTTATTAAAACTAATGAGAGCACTACCACTCCAACTAAGATTAATGCCCCCATAGATTTATAGGGTTTAGGACATCAGCCTTCATTATTATCTATAATATAGATAAGAAGTGGCTTTCTTTTATATAAATGGCAAAACATAGGATATATTTGGATAACTTTTATCCAAAATGATTTAACTGTTCACAGAAAAAGAAAATTTCATAAGACCTTTCTTAAACTTATCCCACTTAAAGTGTGGCCCATGGACTGGATGCTGGTTTGCAAACCGTTACTGGTCTAAGAGGAGATAAGAAGTATACACTGGAATATAAATAAATGCACAGCTCCCTGCATTGCGTATTACTATGGGGGGAAATATGCTTAATGACATAGTTAATTTACACTCTTATGTCTCCACTCTTTAAGTTGCACTTGCCTAAACCATCTCCTTTTTCTAGTTCAGTTCCAAAACCACCCTCTAAATATTTGGCACACTCCCTAGTTCCCTTTTGTAAGCTTTTCATAGTCACACTACACAGAGTCAATGCTTTTATCTTAGGGAAAAATAGAAAGTCTGGAAAGGCAGATTGACTCTGCCACCAATGAACTGCGTGACCTTGGCTGAAACACAGGCTTCAGTTATCTTATCAGTAAACTGGGAACAATAAATTAGATCTCATAGAGTTATAGTGAGAATTATATATATAATATTTATGAAGTGCTTAGCACGTTATTACTGCTCCTATAAGGAGCAGGCTGATCCCTTCTGCAAAAAAATAAAACAAAACGTTCATCCCCGGATTTTGCCTCATGTCAAAATCCTGAGTTGTGTTTGCTTTTTTTTTAAGTTGCTAGTCATCTGGAGTCCTGAGTTAATATATTAATATATAAAAAACAGTCATATATATTATTCCTATCTTCCTTTCTCCTTTCCTCTTTTTTATTGTTTTCTTTTGAAACATTCACTGAGTGATGGTTTAGTATTTGTAACCACTTGGTAACAAATATTACCACTTGTTGCATAGTGATGATAGCAATCTCTTGAGTCTCTCAAGTATAAGAGTTCTAGCATCACATGAGTGAATTGTGGCCTATGTTAACACAAAGGTAACTAAGATAACTAAGAGCCCTCTAATGGAATGGGATAGCTCCTTTTTCATGTTATTATGTGTTCATGTCTCATAAAATACACTGTGATATAATATAATAAGGACTAACACTTAAAATCTATTTTTATTGTCTTTCACCAAGAAAATAGAAACCAAGGACATGTAATAAAGGATATTTTCATGAACGATCTTATACACAACATTTAAGCTAAAATACTCTCTTATTGCTTACTGGTATTTTAAGGTCTAAGGATTATAAGAGTGATGAATTGCCCAAAGAGTGTCCTATTAATTTATTTAACCAAGACAGTCATTTTCAGTGTGTTTTGCATATGAGTTTCAGGCAACCAACAGGCAATGAGACTATCATTTGATAGTGTCATTTGTTCTTGGACAAGAAGAGAAGCCCTACAAGAAAAGTAATTAAATACAGTCTCTATCATAGCCTAGTTAATTGACCTTTTAATATAAAGTTAATTGAATTTCTAATGTAAATTTATCCAGACGCTTATAAGTTATCTAGAGAAAGGAACACTTGGCCTGCACAGTGATTCCTTACATAAAGGTGCACATAGAAGCTAATATAAAGAACTTATTTAAACAAAGGGAACAATACTTGGAATTCTACTGATGAGCCCTAACATTGTATTAAAAACAGTCTCTGCCTTGGGGAGAATATGCGTGCCCATTAAGGTAGCTCTTCATAAAAATTGTTCAGAAATATAAGAGCTCCCAAGAGAAATTCAACCTATAGATAGTTATCTTTCACTGCTGAAGTAAGCTACATGAAATCAGAAGCAATGCATTTCAAAACCCTGGCATGAAAGGGCAGTGCTTTAGGGGGGGAGAAGACACCCTACTTAGTTTGAGTGTTCATATACCAAAAGGGAGATGCTTATCTAATAATCTGTCATTGCCTAACAGCAAGCATTGTGTTGAGCAGCTTATTACTGTACAGTGAGAGACTTCCTATCATTGCTGTAGAGAAATGGTCTTCCTACATGTTCCACAGTCTGTAGTATCTGAGACTTTCACATTAGCCTGTGGCTTGAGTATCCTTCCAAATCAGTCACTGAACTCCAGTCCCTGACAAATAAGGTCATTGGCCATATCCGATACTTTTGGCTTAGCTCCCATAATGCATCTCAGTCTTAGCTTACAGTCTCCTCTGATTTTTGCCTTCTAGATGTTCTCTTCTTGGTTGCTCAGACACCTGCAGGTCATATTTCTGCATATCTTTGGTGCAAATATTCTTTCTGCATTCATAATGCTACCATTTCTCCCCACCACAAAGGAAAAACATACCAAAAGCAACAAACTAAAACTTTCCTATGTGAAATTGATGCTTTTATATCACTTAATGCTCATTTTCTTTGGTAGCCTATTTGATTTTCTCTTCAGAAACATGATCAGGGGTGCACATGCACCCCTTCTGTCTTCTGATTCTATGCAATAGAGGTTCACATTTGTGTAGAGAGAGATTCCATCATTTAAGAGGGAATGTAAGGTTTTTGAAAGAGGTGTTTGGCAATTCAGTTCAAAAGCCACAATTATTAGGTCTCTGAGCAGTTCAAAAGGAAAAATCAGTGGCAAATTTTTTGATGTAGTCTTTGAAGTAATCCACCACATCAATAAAATACAATCAATAAACAATACAGTTATCCTAGATTATATGTTTAATGTTAGGAAAATGTATGAAATAAATGTGAACCCCCAAAAAGAAATAAAATCAGGAGAAAAACAAATCATGAACAGAAGAACAGACCATGTAGCTTTTACAGAGGCTAAACTGGGAAGTAAGAAGTTGTGTGTATATATGAGCTTTAATGAAACACAGTGAGCAGCTGATATCACTTTATTCCAGGTCTCAAAGTATTCACATCATGTGCATTTCAGCAATTGTTTTTTGGATAATGAGAGCAATTGCATTGTATTCTAAATCTCATAGAATATACGTTTTGGTCCCGACACTGATGCTTCCTGAAGTTAAACCATTCAGTGGAGCTTCATTATTATTTAACTTTCAGTGGGTATTCTCTAGATGGTACATAGAAAAAAAGAAACCCATATTCTTTTTGGTAAGGTAGAATGGTATTAATTTATAGTGCATACACTTATGCCTAGAAAAATGTTCCAGAAGGCAGTTATGAGCAATGTGTTCTCCTTGCTCTGGGCTCTGCTTAAAGGAGAATGATTTTATCTGCTGCACTATTTGGTTCTTATGCTCAAATGCCAGAAATTTTTATAAGAGTTAGGCCTACTCAAATAATCTTATTTTATTCAGCTTTTTACTTCAATTTTATTAACCTACTGTGTACAGACTCCATTGCCATACCCTATATAATAGTATATATGTTTATAGATAATTTTTTAATCCACTGAAGCAACTCACATATGAAGTACAGGTAGTTTGAACCCTCTCATAATTTTTTGTTGTTGTTAATAGTTTTGCTGACATATGCTGAAAGTAATTAGGTGGAGTTTTTTTTTTGTTCTACAACATATGGACGTGAGCACTCCTATAGAGGTTAAAAATTAGAGGAGTGTTTAGAGACCATCAACACCCTCATTTTACAAATGAGAAAACTGAGAACCACCAAGGCAGAACAAAACTCAGGTCTCTTGACTTTAGTCCAGTTCAACAAATTGTACTAAACAAATACAAAAGTTAATTTTTTACTTGGCAAAGGAGAGATTAGGTACTTAGTGATGACCAGGTATTTGAAAATCGAATTTTATCAAATTATATATCTACTCTCTTTTCAAAAGTGACATGTAAGGTGACACAGAGGTTTACTGTTCTAAGCTGGTTAGATGGAAGTGGAACAAATAATTAGGCAGCAACTGGAAGAGCCAGTGTGTCAAGTTTAGAAGCCAGGAAGTGGTAAGAAGCAAAGATTAATGTTTGCCAGTGGTTAAAAGTAAGCCAACAATCTGTATCAACAAATTAGAAATGATTGGAGAAATATAGAGAATTGAGGAATTTTTGCCCAGAAAATAAGAATATGAATGTACTTATTGCCATCTTCAAATATTCCTTGTCAATCAAACTACAGAATATTTGCCCTTAAAGGGCTGATAGTTGAAAGAGAGATTTCTTGGTTTAGTATTAGAATTTACTAATAATCAGACCTGTCCAGAAATGAAAGCACACATCTTGGGAGGGAAAGTGCTGTCTGTCACTCCAGGAATGTCAACATAGGCTGGAAAAAAAACTTCTCAGACATGCTATGGAAAGGACTTAGGCACTGATTACTTGGGTGGTTTTGGTTTCAGTCCAAAAAAATCTATGATTTATGAGTCACCTTCTAGAAACAGGTAGGCGCTGGTGTAGTTAACACCCTGGGTGGTGATATTAAGGAAGTGGAATTTATACGGGACTTCTAGATATGCAGACAATTTTTAGTCTTCATTCTAATTGCTTAAAACTTGAAATGAGTAAGAACTGTTTTACTTATGTGCAGCATACTAGCAGTTACTCCAGCATGGATATGTACTCTAATGATTCACTAATATAATGGGATTTAGGACTACTTGAGGTAACCATAGTTTGGGGCCTCAGATATAAAGTATTGTTAAAGGCATTCATAACTATATTATTTAAACATAAAATATTCTCCGTATGTAATTTTACCAAAAGATAGTTCACCTCATTGTGTTGTATTTAAAACTTTCAGTGAACGTGAAAGCATTGTTAAAGGCAGATGTATTTCAGATTTGAGAGAACTGAACGTGATACTACAACATTGGAGCCACTGTCATTAAAACCAGAGTAAACAGGATTGTTTTGGCTAATTCAATAAGGCTTGAAACAGGATAACAGGGGATAACGAGCAGAGTGAAGACAAAACTATCATTATACTTAGAAAAGCAAATAAACTCAGTTGTACAGCCTGAGAATTAATAAGAATGCAAGTAATGGCTTGGATACAGGTAAAATGGGTAAAAGATAATGGTGGATTCACCTTCTTTTTTGTTCTCAACATTTGAGTGTTTTTTTATGTACAATTCTGATTAATTATAATGTACTTGAAAGTCCCTGGCATGTGGTTATCTGTAATTTTGCTGAAAGACAAGTTTATATCTTGCCACTTCTTATGCCAGTTTGGGACACGGTCTCTTAGTGAATAGACTTCCACTTGACATACACTATTAAATAAAACTTGGTGGTGATTCGGTACAACACTTACGTAACCTTGGTGTAAGGGGGGGTCTGTCACCATCTTCATTTTATACATACCGAACCTAATAATAAGTGCCACAAGGAGTAGAAAGATTATAGAGATTGGAGTATATACCAGGGTCTTCTGTAGCTTATTCTCTATTAACAGTAACTGATAGAAATAATTTAAAATGTTTAAATTAGTTAGCTAATAATATATTTAATACAAAATATAAGAAGCCTGTTTAAAGAAAAGTTCAAATATTTACTGAGAACTATTTGAGAAGATTTAGAAAGCCAATATGCACTACTGAAGAAGTTACAGTGATATAAAAGCTTTCACATACAAAAAGTATAAGGGTACAAAATGAAACAAAATGTTCCCAAAAGTAATGCAGCATTACCTATCAAAAAAAGTTCTGATATTTATCTAATACCTAAAGGCCTAGTCATGCTGGTTGTTAAAATATTAACATACTTAGTAAACAGCCATTCCCCTACTACCTTACTGCTGCTTCAGCCCCTCTTCCTAGACTACTGTACATCCCACCCTGCTCTCCCATTCTGGATCCCTGATCTCCATCTCCAAGGGCTCCTGCAATTGAATTAGTCTTGCTCGCCGAGGAGCCTCAAAGAATGTGCTATAGTTCTTCAGCCCATAACCTTTCTCAGCAGCTGGACCTTAGGCCGGGTTGTTTTGTTTTGTTTTGTTTTAATATCACCAAAGATCAAGCATCTCATTCTAACCATTAATTCTGGTTCTTGGAATTAATCTGAAAAAATTAAGATTTTCACATAAAAAATTGTGGTTCATTGCTAGGTGCTTCATAATAGCAAAAAATTAAAACTAAGTATAACTGTATAAAACTATATATAAAAATATATAGCCATATACAAATATATAGTCCTATATCTACATGTAAATGTATACATTTATATATTTTATATCATATGTAAAAAGTTAATAATTAAATAATTTATTGCACATGTTTTTAGAGAATATAGTGTCATTGCTTCAAATAACACATTCAAATAAATTTTGATATATTCATGGTTTAACTCTCAAATGAGAAAGTCAAAATAATCTATACACATAATGATCTCACGTGGGTAGACTAAAGAAAATTATTTGCTCAAAGGAAAAAAGAAAAAAGCTTAGGAGGAAATAAACCAATCTTTCCTTTTGTTTTCTCTAGTAGTGAGATATTTATATTCTACCTTATACTTTTGCCTGTGTCTCAAGTTTTCAATAGCATTAATTTTATAGCCAAGGAAAAATAAACCCAATTTAAACTATAATTTTATAGTTGATGAGAGATGGTGGTAAAGAGTAGACTCACTGGCTTCTGACAGTTTCTTCAGCTATTCAAGTGATGCCCAAAGCACTGTTCTGACACATATGTTTTCATGGCAATTTTCTTTTGGCCATTTTTCACCAGTAATAGCATCATACCTGTACAAATGCTTTAAAAACGATCTCACCTGTCTTGTAGCTTAGCAGAGCTTTTTTTCTTCAGATCCCATAGATTCTTTTATGCCTGCTCCAGGTACAGGTTAGCCATGATGCTGAGGGTGAAGGTGACGTTGATCAAAGGGATAATGGTTGGTCTGCATTTCTTGCATCTTATTCCACAAGGACAACAGACTCTTGGACTCTACTCACGTTAGGGTATAAACGACAAATACTTTTCTTCAGAATCATTTGCATTTTAACCATTGTTAATGTGGTAGGCCAACTGAGTGAAGCACAGAAAAGAGACTGTGAAGGTTATTTGAGAGAGTGAGCCTGCGAGATGGTGCGAGAGCATGCAAAGCAAGTGCATGCACGCTGATATTGATGAAATCACCAACTACGTGATTATTTTGGACTATTTTTGTGGGTTCAAGTATTTTCATCTTCTAAATCCTGTCATTAGGCACGAAAAAGGTAGGAGAATGTTAGCACTTCATTAAGGGTAACTGAATATAACTTTTAAAGACTACAATATTGTATATATGTCATTTACCTCTCTTTTTATGTATGTGCCAAAGCAGCAATGAAGTATCTGTGTTTAAAGTTTATAAATTAAAAGTTAAGGCAAAATTCAGTCTTTTCTAAGTTGTCTGTCAAATATCTCTACACTTTAGTGTTCAGTACTCTTTGGAGCATTTTCTCTAACTTTGTATTTCATAGAACATTTCCGTAGCATAGCTTTTCTTAGGCTTCCTGCAGCTGCAAAGCATTCAGGCAGTATTGTTCCTGGGCCAACAGCCAGAACACAGAGAAAAGCAAATGGCAATGCCCTTTTGACTCAGAATTTATATTTATAATCTCCTTGCTGAGACCCTACTGTTATTTTAATATTCTACTCTTATTTTCCCATACTGACAGAACTGCCTCAATACTGAAGCACCCAGGATGGGGAAAAGAGAGAAAGAGAGAGAGAAGAAAAGAGAGGGAGAAAGAAGAAAAGAACTGATCTTATCAAGAATCTTCTATCTTTTGCACTACAGCTCAAAATTAGATTATTCTTACTCTGGTTGCAAACCCATAACAAATTATTTTTCATCACTAGGCACACAGTTATCTGGGCAATTTTCTCTCTAGAAACAATTTTTTTTGTGTGTGTGCCTGATGTTGTAGTAGAGGGAACAAGGAAGATAATAATCTTAATGCAACATATAATAGATTAAAAATTTCCT
>NW_006442484.1:16446705-16481367 GCF_000325575.1 Pteropus alecto
GTATTTTGATACGAGAAATGAAGCAAGAATAGATGGAAATCAAATGGCAGGAGATAGCTCAACAGTCTTTAATCCTCCATTTTCTTGACCTGCAGATTTTCTCATTTGGAGAAGCCCCAGGGTTCTCAAGTTGGGATTCATTTTTCAGTTAATGTAGGCTCAGTCAAAAGGAGAAGCCATCATGAATACATGATGAGTGCTCTTCCAAGTTGTTACTTTATTATGGAGCCATCTATTTAGAAAGGTAAATTTTCATTTCCTTCATTCCCAGTCTCTCTCAGCCTTCTCTAAAATGCCACCTTTTTCATGACGTGTACTTGACCACCCAATTGAAAATCACAAAGGCACTCGTCATGTCTTCCTCTTGCTCTTTTTACCCTTGGTTTTCTCCATGGGACTTACCGCCATCTGTAAAGATTAGATGTTTTTGTCTGTTTTATTTGTTGCTCTATCTCCAGTGATTAGAACCTAGCATTTAGTAGGTGCTCAAAAATATTTGTTGAATTAATGTATAATAGCTTCAGTTTATTGAGTAATAACTATATATCATGGACTATGGTAAATTATTTTCATATAACGCCTCTAACCTTTACAGTGGCCTTGTAGCATAGGCCATATTATCTCTAATTTACAGATATGCAATTTAAAGAGCAGAGAGATATTAAATTTGCATAAGGTGATTTCAGTGAATATTATATTTGAGTTGAGTTTTGTCTGTATAACCTTTAACTTCCATTTTCATAGTTTGTTCCATTCTTAATCAAATGACCTTGGATTTCAAGCAAAAAATGCAACATTCCTCTGCTGTCTCATTAAACATATCCTTGAAATTCGGGGAGTGGAGAAAAGTTGTCTAGAAGATGAGATTTCCTCTTCCTCCTCCACTGCCCTCTTTGTTTTTTAACTTTTTATAAGTTCTACCATCAGGGACATCAGTTACATGTCCATCTTTAAATATAGACATGATGCATTTAAAATATGGCTTCATATGAAAGCAAGATATTATAACAAAAATATGTCTGTAAAATTAAGTAAAACACTCAACATAGCCCAGAAAAGAGGTGAGAAGTCATTCTATAGTTGTGGTTGATTTGAGGAAGAGGGTGGTACAAAGGAAAGAGATTTGCAAGAAAGAAGATTTTTAAAATTTAGTTTTAACTTTCCAAATCAAAAGGTCAGCTTATTCTGTTTGATAGAAAATAGCATAGGAGTGGACAGAACAACAACAAAAATAATCCACAGTCCAGCCTAATAGAAAACAATTTTTGATTGATGGTTAGTTGACACATGTCTGGGTTTTCCTAACCTTGCTCAAGTTCTACATATTGATAAATTGAGAAAATCAGTTATGTCATCATAAAATGCACAGACTCCAAAATTATTAATTTGCTTTGGTAGTCAAAAAAGAGAGAGAGGAGAAGAGGAGAACAGATGGGAGGGATGAGGAGGGGAGGGGAGGGAGCAAGAAAAGGAAGATGGTATATTGGAATAGAGTTGTTTAATCATAATTTTTCAATTTGTCACAGGAAACTTTGCAGATTTTGTTCCAAAAGTTTACAGGGAAACACATAATAAGGCTTTAGTTAACACAAAGAACTGTTGCATTTATGTATCTAAAGGCTTAGGATGTCAAAATAAGTAGTCTGCACTCATCAGAATTATGATTATACAATGCCTAATGAGAAACCATATGTGAAAGGAGAGTGACCGTAAATGAACATGTATTGCCTTATTCTACTTAAATGCTGTTTTCTGGATCTCAAAGTCAAGTTTCCCAGAAGGCTTTCCAGTATACAATAAAAGCAGGCTGCTGGCTTCCATACTTTTGTTTATCTCTGAATTTGCTCATAATTTCTGAATTATTTGATTGACTCATTTCTAGTTTACTTTCCCCTATTCTTTTGGCACATTAGTTTGGCTCATGTGCTCTCTAGAATAATTTATAGAGTGCTAATGCCTGATACTGGAGCACATTCATATTACAGCTCCTGCTCAGAAGGGTTCAGTTGAGAAAGAACAAATTGTTTCCTCCACCACTCCCTCTTTTTTTGTTGTTCGAATCTCTTAACTGTTAGTTCATGGTACTATAGGATCTGATAGCCCTTCATATGCCTTTCAATGACTGATGCTCAGAATACCATTTTAGCATCTTTGATGCTGTTTTAAAAACTCATTGGAATCAAGCCTTTGCTAGTGAATAAAATAGTGAAGTAAAGCAATAATTTAGATCAGGGAACACAAGAAGGTTTTATCTGTCTTACCAACTCCAGTCAATTGATGGGCAGTTTCGGTCTCAAGGACTCTGACACTACTTCCAGGCTCTGGGAGAAAGAGTATCAAGGTAATTAGTCATGTGTGGAAGTGTTCGAGATACATAAAATTTAGTCAGATTAAGTGAGGAAGGGAGGGGAGAGTAATCCTGGCAGAGGAGAAAACATGGGCGATGGACAAGAACATGGAAGAGCATGATGTATATGGGGAGAGAGGAGAGAGAGAGGAGTGCAAATGTAAGAAACTTGGGGTTCTTGGAACCAGAAGTTTCAAAATATGAAGTTGTGAGAGATGAGAATAAGGAAGCAGGCAGAGTGGTCTATGCTCAATTAAAGGTGCTTAGACTTTCCCCAGTTGATTAGTCATTAGACAGTTTTAAGCATGGAAATGATGGGATTGCTTAGCTTAGAGTTTTGAATGTTTGTTGTAGTGATGCCTTTGAGGAAGACAAAGTTCAGAAGAGATAGGCTGAAGTTTTAGGACATTGTTGCAGTATTATAAGAGATAGATAATTTGGGCCTGAACAAGGGTATTGCTAGTAGGGACGGAAAAGAGAAAGTGAAAAAAAAAAAAAAATTAGCAGGAAAACGTGTAGATGGCCAGGGAGAGGATGAAGAAAAGAGCAAAGCTTGGGTGACTGGATGGATACTGAACAGTCTAGGTAATGTATCAAGAAAATATATATAACTAAATGCTAAACGTTTAGACTAGGTTGTAATACTATAGAACATCTGAACTACCTCGCTATTGATTCTCTTTTTGTTGAGGAAGAAATTCAGATAAATCATTTTTAAAAATGCATATCTCCTATTTTTTAGGAATACTAGAAAGCAAACTATGTAGGATATGAGACCAAGGGAATATTATCTTATGGGAGCTCTCTATCTCTACCTGTCTGTCTATCTCACTCACAATAAGAAGTAATACAGTCCATTATAAATAACAAACGTACCACCGAAAATAAGTGCCTTATGGCATGGTGGCATTACTTATTGTCAAACCCAAGATACTTTTAAGAGTGAGAGTTGGAGTACTTTTACCAAGAACAAAGGTAAAAGAATTAAAATTATTGTAACTTTTTGAAATATTTATTGAACAAGTTGTTTTATTATATTTGCTTATTTATCAAAGTTCTTTTAAAAACCTATTTTTGAAAATAAAATTCTAATAATAATATTTTATTAAAAAAATAAAACCAGATAGGACACCTGCACAATGAACTTGATATCAAGTGGAACTGTCCCTAGCAAACAGGAAATATGGTCACCTGACTTATGAAGTCAGAAATGGATTTGATGTGCTAACTCCTGAGGAAATAGTTTTATTGTCTCTTCTTGTTGTTCATTCATTTCTGTTAGAGATCCAGCAGTGAATGCACAGATGGTTCTTGTCCATATATGGGCTCACACTCTAGAGGTTGTTATCAGACATGGTTTCCGTGTCTCAATTGCAGTTCTAGCGTTGTGACCTCTGTCACTGCCCTAGGAGAAGGTACTGGCTGGTTCTATGGCAGAACATTCTGGTGGTTGGGAAAGTGACAAGACAGGAACATAGCCTGGGAATGTGCTAAATACTTTCTGTCATTTGCACGGATCCAAAATGTTGGGGTCTAAGTTAATGGAAGAAGAGCTCATTAAGCTCCAGGGGAAAGGATTGCATTTCAACTATCTGAATTTCATAATGTTGGACTTGGGAGCCTCAAAATTGATATATGTATTTTTTTAATTTAAAATACATGGCTATGCTGATAGAAGCAAGAACAGAGCTGTTGGTTTCTGGTCCTTTGGGGCAAGCTAGAATCTCTCTACTTCTCATTAGCCGGGAGATTTTCTTATCAGCCTTTGCGTTAGTTATTTTATTTACCCTTCAAAAATAGTTACTTAGAAAATTAAAAAAAAAAAAATCTTCTTATGTCCTTATAGTATTTGGTATCCTCCTATTTCTTAGTATGAAATAGAAGAAACATTTTAGTCAGACAGATGTGCCTTTTGTGTTTGGGAATTATCTTGTGGAGTTTGTGATAGCACTGTGGTCAGGATTAAATGAGGTGTTTGAAGTAAAATGCCTAATATAGTTTTGATAAATAGTAGGTGGCCCATAAATGTCAGCTGGAATCATTAAGAAAAATTTAAAGGTTTCATGTTTGGGTCAGTTTGGAAGAAAATTATCACATGGTGTCCTTAACCTTCCGTTTCAGCTTTCTTTCCACTCCTTCTTCTTATTTCCATACTGTCTCCTATTACCAATACTTGGGGCTCTCGTTATATGTTTAGACTCCCCTCTTTTCCTACACTAGCATATTCTGTTCCTGATTTATCTTCCTCAGCTTATTCATTCTAGACCTCCCAGTCTTGTGATCTGTTTTTGTTGCCTGCCATATCTAACCTTGAAAAGGTTCTTTTAATGTAATTTATGCCAAAACATTAAAGATTAACATCATTTTAATATGCTAGTCTTGCCAGCACATAGGTCTATTTTAGTGAAGATGTCAACATCATAACCTAAAAGAATAAAAATATAAAACTTTAGTTGGAGGCATCAGTAATAAGGAGAGAAGACATATTTCTAAAGAGAGGGAGTCAATAACAATAAAATGAACAATTCACATTTATTGGGTGCCAACTCTATCTTGTGCTGCATTTTATATGCATTGCCTCATGTAACCCTCATAACCAATAAATTATGTGCTATTATTGCTATTTTTCTAATGAGAAAAATACAACTTGGAGGGGTAAAGCAAATTGCCAAAGATCATTAACACCTAGTAAGTGGAGAGGATAGATTTGGACTCAAGTTCATCCAGCTTACCACCATCTTTCTCATGCAATCACTTACAGTCTAAATTTTCATCAGGGCGGGTATCAATGTCTCTTCTTATCATTTGCTAGCACCTAGTGCAGTGTCTGGCACATAGTAAACAATCAATAGTTGGTGCTTGAATTGATGCATAAATATCTATTCTGCCATAACCTCCTCTCCATTTACCTCTCTGGTATCACCTCTTTCTTGGAGGTCCTGCCTTGCCTAATATTCCAAAACTCTGAACTGCCAGCACTCCCACATATACTGTTCTGCTTTCTGACCTCATACCTCCATCTTCCTGTCCCCTCTACCTGCAATTCTCATTGCCTCAGAAGTATCTGGTTAATTACCACTTACCCTATAACGCAGAGCTCAAGAGTGCTCTTCTTCCATTAAGCTCTCCATCTCTTTGGTCCCTCTTCCTATTCTCTCCCTCATTCTTCTCCTCTTCCCACCTCAGTCGAACCCAGTCGAAGTTCTTTCCATTAGGCCATAGTGTTTTTGAAGGCAGGTGTCTGACGTATTTTCATATCCTCTTTTGTACCCCACATATTTTGCATCTGATATGTTTTTTGGTATGCTTCTAGCCTAGCCTAGTTTATTCTAAGGTGCATTTATATATATATGCACCTTAGAATAAATAATGAACCTTAGAATAAATATATATATTAACATCTGTGAATTGGGGGTAATACATCTTCCAGTTAATGATATCTTAAAATTATAATTATAATTGATGGTGGTTTTTTTCTGACTTAGCGGTACAAAAGGAAGAGTTGATTGCATCTTATAACTGATGACATCTTAGCTTTAATGTAATACAATAATAGATATTGCATGAACAAATGAATGAATGAATAGCAATCATAGCCCTCCTCAAATAACACTATTATTCCTACTTACAACCTAGCTGTTCTGCATCATAGACAATGTGGCATGGGAAGAGTTGAGCATTATTTTTTATATATGATGGGCTTTCCTGGTAAAACTAAGACAGATAAACTAGCTCAAATTATTCTTAATTATTTCTTTCTGGACCGATTTGATTCATTCCCTATGCTTGTATTCTAGGTGAAATTGATCTTCAAATTCTCTCCAAAGTGCAGGCTCAATACCCAGGAGTTCACATCAGTAATGAAGTTGTCGAACCAAGCACTGAACAAATCGCCAAGTACAAAGGTACCTATAACCCCTGGTGCTGTATGTCAAATTCTATCCTGAAAGGCTTGCCATCCCAATTTGTCCCTTCAGTCATTAAAAACATAGTTACTTGGGATGTTCTTTGTAATCTTATTGGGAGGAGAACCTCTCAATTAATAATCAATAATCAATTTATAATAAATAATCAATTTATTTTCTTGACAGGCATAACTAAAAATCTCAGAATATGAAGAGTGAATAATTGAACTTTTTTTACAGACTCTCCATCCATTCGCTGGTCACCAACTATTATTTTTGATGTTTATTCTCAGAGACAGTCATTAATTCATTCAGAAATATTTACTCAGAATCCCTGTCCTTAAAGAGCTTATGTTTAATGGGTGATAGCAAGATTTTGCAAACTTTTTCTGAAAAACTCCAAATAGTCTTAAATATTTGACTTAGAAGGCCATACGATCTCTGTCACAACTAATCGACTCTCCTATTGTAGCACTAGGGCAGCCATAGACAACACATAAACTAAGAATTTTGGTATGTTCCAATAAAATTTATTTATAAACACTAAATTTGAATTTTATATCATTTTCACATATAATGAAATAATATTCTTTTGATTTTGTTCAACCACTTAAAAATGGAATGACATCAGATATGAAAGACAGAAGCATGATGTCAAGAAGCAAAAAGTATGTTTTTAGCATGCAGTTCATTTAAAAGTAGGTAGTGTGCAAGATATGGGCCATGGTTTGCTGACTTCTGGGTTACAGAATCATATCATCTGTTCCACATCAGTTTTCCATTGATAAAATCCTTCAGTTTATTTCCTATTAATACTTAGGTAATGTAACCTATGTTTGATCAGGGTGCTCATAATTATTTCTTATTGACTCTTTCTTTCATCTCTAATTTCATTTAATACTAGAAAAAAAATCAAAATTAATCTCTGGTCTTCCAGAGCTACATAAAAAAAGAAAATGTGCTTTATATCTGTTATGTATATAACACTGATTACATTAAAATTCTAAATGGAAATGGGTTTCACATTTGCAATTAAAATTGATGGTGTGCCACCTCTTCTCTGTATTTCAGAGTTTGTAGCCAAGTCATCAAACCTCGAGAACATAAAGTTTGTTTGGCATAAAGAGACATCATCTGAATATCAAAATAGAATGATAGAGAAAAAAGAACTTCAGAAGTGGGACTTTATTCATATGATTCAGGTAAGAAATATTTATTGTTATATACACTCATAAAGAAGATTTTTCAGAAATATGTATGAAGAGTGCCTAATAGTCTAACTTTAGAAAAAAAACGACAGCTTCTGGTTAAGATAGCGAAGTAGTTAAATGCTGTGTTTGCCTCCTCTCGCAACCACTAAACAGAACAACCATCTCTGGGAGTCACCAAGAGTCTGGCTGAACAGAAATCCTACAACTTGGGACACACAGAAGAGACCACCTCAAGATGGTAGAAGGGACAGAGGTGCAAAACAGGCTGGTCCCACACCCACCTGTGGCAGTTGAGAATTGGGAGAAATATCTCAGCTACAGTGGTCCCCTGGAAGAGTGAGGGGTCCTGGCCACACACTGAGCTTCCCAGCCCAGGGTTCCAGTGCTGGAAAGAGAAGTCCCCACTGTGAAAAACAGCAGAGTTTGTGGCTGAGTGAAATGCAAGGCTGAAGGAGTAGCAGACTTTCCTCTTAAGGGGCCTGTGTGTACACTTACTTAGTGATAGACTCACTTTCTCTGAGCTCTAGCACTGGGGCAGCAGCTTGAAAGGCTCCAGTGACATATGGGGAGGAATTGAGTTGTCTAGCTTTAGGGCAAGGGCTAGAAGTGTGGCTTTCTCCCAGACAGAAGTGCTGGCAGAGGCCATTGTTCTTTTGTTGAGCCCTCTCCCGTCAGGCTTACTAACCCAGGCAGCCACCATATCTGAGTCTCCATCAACATAGCTAACACAGTTTGCCCCGCCCTGGTGATTTCCTGAAACCAGGCCCCTTCCAACATGCAGGCCCACCCAAAACCACTTCCAGTGGAATTTCCATACGAAAGTCCTGTCCTGGCTCATGCAGAGGACTTTCCTAAAATCTCTCAAAGGTTTACAAACCCCAAACAAGCACCATCTGGCCTTAGCATACTCCGTACCTCTTGCTGAGCAGCTTCAAGCTGTGCAAGTGGCAGCTGGCCTTGGTTTGTGGCTTGGCCTTTTGAGGCACATCCTAGCTCAGCATGGGTTGTGGCTATCTGTGGATTGCTTGGTGGCTCATGCCACATGGCCCTGGGCAGGGCACAGGCCATGGTAAACTTGGCCTGTGGCAGTGCCCCTCCCAGAAGGCCATATCCACTGGCCAGCTTTAGTCTGAGCCTGAGCATCTCCTAGAAAATGATACACCCAAGGGGTAGACTGAGCCCTGCTAAAGTGTATCAGCTCCTGCATAAAAGCTTCTCCACTGTAGTCACCCTCAAGTCCTCACAACCAATCAGCCTGAAGGTCAATTCCTCCCATTGACATGCAAATAGCAACCAAAGCTGAACTACAACAGGAGGGCACACACAACCCATACCAGGGACATACCTGGAGTGCCTGGCTCAGGTGACCAGGGAAGACTGGACCACTGGGATCCACAGTACACCTACTACATAAGGCCACTCTACTAAGACTGGGAGACATAGCAGCCTTACCTAATACATAGAAACAAACACAGGTAGGCAGTCAAAATGGAAAGACAAAGAAGCATATCTCAAATGTATGAACATAACAAAGCTTCAGAAAAAGAACTGAACAAAATGGAGACAAGCAATCTATCCGATGCAGAGTTCAAAACACTGGTCATAAGGATGCTCAATGAACTTAGGAGAAGAATAGATGGACTCAGTGAGGACTTTAACAAAGAAATAGAAAACGTGAAAGTGGAGATAAGAAACAAAAGAACCAGTCAGAATTAAAGAATATAATAACTGAAATGAAGACTACCTTAGGAGGAATTAGCAAAGATTTGATGACGTGGAGGATCAAATCGGCAATTTAAAAGAAATGCTATCAGAAAACATCAAATTAGAACAGTAACAAGAAATGAGAATCCAAAAAGATGAGGATACTTTAAGGGACCTCTGGGACAATATCAAGCATACTACCATTTGTATCATAGGGATACCAGAAAGAGAAGAGAGCGAGAAATTAAAAATCTATTCCAAGAAATAATGACTGAAAACTTCTTTAACCTGGTGAAGGAAATAGACTTACAAGCCCAGGAAGTACAGAGTCCTAAACAAGATGAACTCCAAGAGGCCCACACCAAGACACATCATAATTAAAGTGCCAAAGGTTAAACACAGAGAATCTTAAAAGCAGCAAGAGAAAAGTAATTAGTTACCTATGAAGAAGCTTCCATAGGACTGTCAGCTGATTTATCAATAGAAATTTTGCAGGCCAGAAGGGATTGGCACCAAATATTCAAAGTGATGAAAAGCAAGGACCTACCCAAGATTACTCTACCTAGCAAAGTTATCACTGAGAATCAAAGGACAGATAAAGGACTTCCCAGGTGAGAAAAAGCTAACGGAGCTCTTAACCTCCAAACCAGTATTACACAAAATGTTAGAGGAACTTCTTGAAGAAAAAGAAAAAAAAGGTAAAAAATATGAATAATAAAATAGCAATAACTACATACCTATCAACAATTACTCTACGTGTAAATGGATTAAATGCTCCAATCAAAAGATAAGCTACTCTAAGTGTAAGTGGATTAAATGTTCCAATCAAAAGATAAGGTGGCTGAATGGATAAGAAAACAAGACCCTTACATATGCTGCCTCTAAGAAACTCACTTCAGATTGAAAGACACACATAGACTGAAAGTAAAGGGCTGGAAAAAGATATTTCATGAAAATGGGTACAGACAAACAAAGAAAAAGCTGGGGGTAGCAATAGTTATACCAGACAAGGAAGGACCTAGTAATCCTACTTCTGGGTATTTATCTGAAGAAACCCAAAACTCTACTTCAAAGAGACATGTGAATCCATGCGTTCATTGCAGAATTATTTATTTATAGTAGCCAAGATATGGGGGCACTCTGAGTGTCCATCAATGGATGAATGACTAAAAAAAAGGTGGTATATACACATATACACACAATGGAATAATACTCAGCATAAAAAAGAATGAAATCTTGCTATCTGCAACAACATGTATGGACCTAGAAGGTACTGTGCTGAGTAGAGTAAGTCAGACAGAGAAAGACAAATACCATATGGAAAATAGAGAACAGAATAAACAAACAAAAACAGAAACAAGCCCATAGATACAGAGAGCATTTTGATGGCCGTCAGATTAGGGGGGTAGGAGGATGGGTGAAGCAGGGAGGGGATTAGAGGTACACATTGGTAGTTACAAAATAGTCATGGGACTATAGAGTATAGCATGGGGAATTCAGTCAGTATTATTGTAATAATTATGTATGGTGTCAGATGGGTACTAGATACTGGATTATTCAGGGTGATCACTTCATAAGTTACATAAATGACTAATCTCTGTGTTGTACACCTGAAACTAATATAATATTGTATGTCAACTATAATAGAAAATATACAAATATAAAAAATAAAAATGACAATCTGATTTAAGATTTTATAAGTGAGCATATTCAAATAGAGGATAAAGATGTTGATAAAACTAAGAATTTCTCTGTAACATTTAAAAAGCCAGTTTGCTCCACTCAAAATACTTCCAGTTATTGATTTTTTTTCAAATGGCTTAAGTAATTTTGTGCTGAGTCCAGCAAGTGGTAAATCCTGCCATGTCCAGCACGGCTCTGGAAAATAAACCTGAGTGGGAATGGTGGGAGATTAAGAAAAGAAGGAAGATAGAAAGCTGGGATCAAGAGGTCCACTATCCACTGATGAAGGAGTAGTGGCCCAGTTTTATTTTTGCAAGCTGCTTTTGTACAAGAGCATATGCAATTGCCAACTAAAATAAGATTATCCCCACCCAACCTACACACCCTGCTATAATCTTTTGCATTTCTGTCTGCTCATCCCTGCCTCAGGAGTGACACCAGTTTGTTCTCTGATCAGTTTGTACTTCCCCATTCTTAGGAGGGTTCCTAGAGGTGAGGCAACCCTTGGTTGACCTCACAGACTGTAAGGACCTTGTCAGCTTGCAATCCGCTCTCCACAATTTTGTAGGACTGAAAGTTCATAGATAATTTGACAGTAGAGTCTAACATATTGTAACACAGTTCAATAGCTCTCATGGTCTAGATGGACCAATGTCTCAGAGTTTTTCTGTATCCTCTTGCTTTTGCCTTCTGTTGATGACCTGGTTAGTGTGCTTGTGACAAAAGGGGCAGGTTAGATGGTTCTTCGGGTCACAAAAAATTATTAATGTCAGTTAGTCCTTCAGTAGGAATTTATTTCCATGGTCTAGCACCAACATTGTATTTCTTGGAAAGGTAGTGACTATTCAGTAGATGGTATGGAGACATATTTCTGGACACCATACAGGTATATAGGCATCCTTTAGAAGATGTATATATAATAGAAATAGCACAGTTAACAAGATGCTTCTTACTTTCTATACTCTATAGTACAGTCACCCCAAAGGAATAAACATGAAAAAAATCAAAGGAAGAAAAGACTCCAAGGTAGAGATATTTAGGCAATGCCGCATCTCTGCTTTGTTAGCTGATAAAGTCTCTTACCTGTGAGGAGTGGTTAAGATTGCCCAGGAAGCCTATGATGTTTCTCTGTTAAACTTCCTTTCTCACCTGCTCCTATCACTATTTCATAGCTCCCTCTCTCTCCTTACACCTCCATAGCCCTTCCCCACCACTCATTCCCAGCTGATGACCTCATTCCATACTGTATAGGAAAAAGAGAAACCATCAGATGGAAACTCATCTTTTTTCACTCTCCAAATTTACAAACATAGCTGCAAGTGTACTCACCATCTCTTTCTTTCATATTATTACAAAAGCCTCTGTTTATCTAAAGCCAATCCCTTCACTTATGCTCTGGGTCTTTACCTGTTATAAAATTTTACAGCTTCAGTGATCATTCTCCTATTTATCTTAAAGCTTCCATGTTTGGTCTGTCTTATAAGAACTCTGCTTCCTCTGTTCCTCTCTTCCTGTCTGTACTCCGTATTTTTTCTGTGCTATGTCTCTGTCTCTTCATTTTTCCTGTAGTCCTAACACTGCCATGACATTCTTTCGATTTAATATTCACTGCCAACTGCAAAGAATCTCAGGGTCTATTAGGCCAAATTTCTAAGTATCTACTATGACCCACCTACTCTTTTTTCACTAGGTCATGTCATAGATTTTTAGCCATTTTATGGATTAGCTAGCTGTATCTGCCTACCTATGTATGGTCCCTGTGGTGAATTGCATGGAATGATCTGATACCATATATGGTCCCTGAGGCATCATAGGCCATGTGCAGGTCCATTTTATTTCATTCATTCAAGTGAGAGGGGCAGAGCTTAATTGTTTTTGTTTTAGGCAATAAATTCCATCATGGGAATCTATAGAATATGGAATTCTTGTCCAAAGGAGATGAAGATGAGGTATAAGAAGTAACTGTCTGTGGAGGTAGAATCTAGGAATACAAGCCCTTAGGGAAAATTTTTCACTGCCAATGTATAATCCCAAGCTCTATATGTGTTGGGTGGCAAGGCGTCTCCTTTCACTTCACCAGAGATGGTCCAGAATTATTCAAAAAGGGTGGACTGACTCCTAGCATCTTGTGACCAAGGATATAACTTCATGCTTAATCCGGTCCTTTCTTAGAGAATCAGTGAACATCAGAGTCTGTAACATTTTCTGTTATTTAGAAAAAAAGCATCTGGGAGCATATGGTGAAGTTAGTGCAAAGGACTTAATTTTAAAGCAGCGTTCCAGAGCTCAGGTCTGTCGTTACGGTGCCAGCACCATTTTCTCCCAGAAGAACTACAATTCACAATATATAAAGTAAACATAGAATCACTGCCTCCATGTGGAGTGGAGACTAAGTGTCTCCAACTATAAATGTCTGTGTTATTAAAGCCAGAAGAGTAAATTTAAAACTATTTGGCTCTAGTTCAGCAATTAACATAGTTTTCCTTTCTTCAAATGTTTTCTCACATTATTATTTCACCTCTCCATATAATATCTTTAACTTTTAAATTTCTTAAGTGTTTTGTTGAGTAAAATCTACTCAATTTGAAAATCAAACTTTCTGGTGAGTATCTAATCCAAGCATCAAAGACATTGATATACAAAAGTGTCTCATTTCTCTTTTCCTTCATTTCTAGATGCTGTATTATGTAAAAGACATCCCAGCTACCTTGAAATTCTTCCATAGTCTCTTAGCTTCCAATGCTAAGATTCTTATTATTCTTGTGTCAGGTAAGTTATTTTCATTCAGCCTGAATTTTAAAACAGCAGTAGTGCACATATGAATGGATGCATGCGTTTGAAGGCCATTTTAGGAAAGTCCTTCACAACAGCTCTCAATTTAGGGAGTCTAATAGAATTAAATGTCTACTTACTTCTTTATCCTGGGGAAATTTGTTATTATCTATATAAAATTATTTTTTACGTAACATAGAGCAAATACAACTGTTAGGAATTTTTCAATGAGACTAAAAATATTAACTGTTTCTGTTTACCTCTTTTTTTTTTTTTTCCCTTGAATATTTCTTTCCCTTCTGTTATATTTATTAATAAATAAAGCTTTAAATATTTTGGATGCCATCATATTGACTAATTTGTAATTCTAGAGACATTATCAATATTGTTCATTATAGGTTTTCTCAAATAACTATCAAAAATGGTTCACTTGTTTTGCATTGTATTTTTAAAAGAACACATTTGACCCTGTCATGTTGCTTCCTGGGATATAATAAGTACCACACAGAGAATGTGAGTAAACATGTTAGCAAATGAAACACTGACATTGTTGAATTCATTAGTGCATTACTTCTTTCATACAGCAATCTTTATGGACTAGACACACAGTACTAGGCAGATAGATTCCAGATACATAACACTCTCTGTTTTCTTAAGTTTATACCAGACCCCATAGTCAAAAAACATATGTCACAAAATTCATTTATCCTTAAATATGAAGAATGACTTTAAGGATGGCAAACATGGCTGTTGCCTGTAATCCTAGGTTTGAACTCATGTGAGATTTTGGCAAATGAGAGCTCCTATACACAACCTCTTCCCAAGGAAACATTTCGATATACTATTTTTATCTCTGTTTAGTTAAAATTACTCATTTATGTGGGAAGGTTCTGTCTTCCCATTTAGAAGGGCTTATGTAAACTGGCTGCTTCCTACTAACCTCTCTAAATTAGGACACTTGGGTAAAGCACTTTGTATTGCATTTAGGAACGCATAAGTAAATTTAGTTATTAATATTGAAGGCAGTCTATTCTTAATAATCTGTATCAATAATACAGAAAAAGTATTGCAGGCAGAAACAATGATTCATCCAGAAATAATACGTTTGATTTTAGAACACATTTAATATCAATAGCAGGTCCACTCATATTTATATTTGGTTTATTCCTAAGTATTTTCAGAGGTATTTGAGTCTCAGAAGGCAGCTTTCTATGAGTAGATGTCCACCAATAAGAAGAAGCCAGCGCAAGATTTAGAAGTGACATGAGTAGTCTACAAGCAACTGAGAATTGACTTAGTGCCCTTATGAATACAGTATTCTGCTGGCTATATCATGAATAAATTAATACAATCCATGGCTTATTGGCATCAAGAAATGTACAAACCAAAATAGGCCCAGTGAAATTTGTGATAATACATGAAGCAAGAATGCTGAGGCATGTCTTGGCTGTGTGAACTTGAGTCTAAATTGATCCAAAGGCTATTTATGGATAATCATACTTACATTATAGTGCATCTCTGCATATATATGATTCATTTATACTATTATATATACTTTCATGGGAAAAATCAAAGACAGTAAAGGCTGAAAAATCAGTTCGCTTTTTTAAAAAAAAGTATTTTGAGTCAAATATTATTCAATCAGTGTGGTTTGATGGTGGACGTATTTCACTAACTTTTTCAGTATGTAATTCATAATTCTTCATCACTGCACACAGCACAGGAGACAGGTATCCCAAAGAAGGAACCTTGTTAATATTGTTCCTAGATGTAAGCATGCAATAATAACAGTTGTTGAATTATTAAATAGACTCTCTATTACCAACTTTCCTTTATCATATACGCTTCTTTCTTAGATGATATTTCTTCTTAAAAAACCGCTTATCAAAAGGAGAAAACAGATTTAGGTATTTTATTTTGGACATTCACTTGTCTCCTAAGGCTAAAAGTCATAGCTTTATTGCCTCTATCATGAGTTATTAAGTAAAGAAATTAAATATAAGTAACAAAAGTTAAAAATAAAACCACCTTGTTCAATACGATTTCCTTTGCAATTAAAGAAAATATTCTACCTGAAAAGGAAAATAAAATTGTCAAATATGTTTATCTTTGTCATCAACTTAGTATAACTTGAATGTCTCCACATTCCCCACTTTACAGGCTTATCCTTGACTCATAAAAATCCAGAATAAATGACTGGAGCTCTCATTCCAAGTAACCTGGGTGGTTTTTCACTTGCCCTGTGACTCCTGAGGATTCCTGGGGGTCATGCTTATATACTCCTGTTGGTTGCCAGCTACTGTTTCCCCCAAATTTCCGCTCCTAGTTCAATTTTTGCTTTATTACCAAATCTTGCTTAAGGGAAGAGATTTCTTCTGTGTTCCTAAGTATCCATTACAGAACTAGGCCGGCTCAGTAAATAGTCATCTAATTATAGCAAGCAGAAGTTCCTGACTATGAAGGTAAAAGATTTGATTTGGGGATAAAAAGAAGAGAAATAAGAATAAGAGGTGCATCCCACACTAAAATGATGTCAGTGACATGTTTTTCTGTAAATGTAGTGCCAGGTATTAGTTGAATGGGTTGTTAATTAACATGAAGTCTCTCTTAAGAGAAGTTATGCCAGGTATTAGTTGAATGGGTTGTTAATTAACATGAAGTCTCTCTTAAGAGAAGTTAGCTAGAAAGAGATCACTAAAATTTTCTGTCTTTTCCTCTCTTTAAGGAAGGAGGCAAATCATGGTCTGTTATTTTTAATACATCAAGGAAAAAAAAACAATCTGATTTATATCATGTTGAAAACAAAAGTAACACCATATGCTATTCCCACCGAGAGCCATTATAATGCATCAGTCAGAAAGTATATAATTGGTCAGCTCAGAAATGGCACTGAGTCACAGAACACTGACACCAGCAAATTTTAGGCAATATTGTTTTGTTCTTTTTTCTCTGCCAGGTTAAAAAAATAATAATGATAACATTATTCTAACATTATATCAACCACTGATATATTTATTTTCTTGTAAAGTCCTGTTTGTAGGCAAATTCTTATTCAGGAAGACAATCACTATATTTGGTATGAAAGATCTTTTAATATATACTCATGACTCTCGTTTCGTTTTTTTTTTTTTTTTTATTGAACTGAGGTTTTATTTTTTTCTGCTTCATTTCAATTCCTAGAGCATATACTGAAGTTATCACTCTGTCTTCTGAAATATAAGTGGGACATCAATTATCTAAGTTATTTTTATTACCATTTCCTGTCTTGGAGAATCTCTTTTATTAAGTTAAATCAAGGGACTTCAGCCTAGTCAGTGGATGAGGGTGAGGGGGCTTTGAGCATCCCGTAATTATATGCACAACCGTGTGGGTATGTATTGTTTGTGTACTTTTCTGGAGAGTCCGTTACTTTCATTAGATCATAAAGGAGGTCTGAGAACCAAAAAAAGCTCAAGCCTTCAATATTGGGAGTTCATATAAAATATCGGTTCTCTCTTCTGTTGCTTTGGCCAACTCCAACTTAATTACCTAACACTTCAGTGTTTACTATGTTAAGAAAGTGCCTTATTTTCTTAATTCAGTTAATTCTTTCAGAAGTTCTGTGAATAGATACTATTATAACTCCTGTTTTAGAGTTGATAAAACTGAGGCACAGGCTCATACAGCTAGTAAGAGGAAAAGGCAGACTTCAAGCTCAAGCAGTCAGGCTTTAGTTACCACTCCTAACGACTGCTCTGCACTGTGTATATAACAGCCCAGTATTATATGCATGTATTAGAAGGTCCATAAATTGATATTATTCATTTTGATTTATTATAATTATAGATTTCTGAATAGCAAGTTTGCTTTTTCACAGTCTCAAGATTATGACCAGTAGAAATACATTATCAAACTAATTCCACGTAACGTTCATTTACACATCTGTCATGTGCTTAGCATTGTGCAATGATTCACTTAAAGTATCTCATTTAATACTGGCAGTTGCAGTTGAGGTAAATGTTCCTTATCCCCATCTTATTGATGAAAAAACTCAGGTTCTGAGAGACTAAATAACAAACCTCGGAAGTGTCAGAAGAATAGTGCAACCTATCTGTTTTTCCCTCAGCTGCTGCATCTCTTAGCTTCTCCACTGGGTTGGGTTTTCAGTTAAATACAATGGACATTGCTAAAACATCTTCTAACGTTTGGGACAACATTTGTAGGAATCAGTCTAGTTATTGGCAGCCCAAGACAGCATCTAGTAAGTGGACAGACAGGAGGAGCTACTTCATCTCTAGTTTGAGTATATCATCATTGTGTTTACTGTGTTCTTTCTTTCAATTTTAGTTTTTACTCTGTAGATACTCTCTTCTGAATTCCAGACTAACACAAATAATTGTCTTCTTTCTATCACTACATGAATATCCAAAATCATGCCTGATGATACGTGTAAACGTGCTCCTCCATCTTTCTTCTCATTTCTAATAATAACAATTTTCTCTTTTCAAGTGCTTGGGCCAAAACCATTGGAGTCATCAATGGCTCTTTTCTTTTACTCACATCCAATATCCAAATTGTTGGCAAATGGCAATGGATCTAGTAGTGTAACATATAAAAAACCCAGCAGCTTCTAATCACCTCCAAACTCACTGGTCTAATTTACCATCCATTATCTGTCACACAGATTATCGCAGTAGCGATAATCTTACTGTTCTCCCTACTTCTGTCTTTATTCCCCTATAATCTGTTCTCATCTGTGTGGCCAGAGTGACCTTATTAAAATGCACATTATGTTAAGTCAACCTAATGTTGCATTGTTCAATATGGAAGCCATGTTTGGCTACTGAAATAGAAATTTAAATGCATTAAGATGAAATATAACTAAAACACATTTCCTCAGTCACACTAGCCACATTCAAATGATCCATAGCCACAAGTGGTTAGTGGCTACCATACTGGACAATGCAAACGGAGAACTTGTCCAACAATCCAGAAAGTTCTATCAGACAGCACTACAATGGCTTCTCATTTCCATTCACTCTCTCCCTTGTTCATTCAATTCCAATCTCACTGGCTTCCCGGATAGTACTTAAACATGCCAACCATGTTCCTGCCTCAGATCCTCTGCAGGTGCTCTTCTCTCATCCTGGAATAATCTTTCCTCTGATATATCTGCATAGCTTATTGGCATGTCTCTGCTCAAATGTCACATTATAAGAGAGACTCTCTGTGACCACCCTGTATAAATCAACAACCATCCAACTCCTTGACCTTCCTTACTCCTTGCTCTGATTTGTTTTTCATTAGTACTTAGCACCATCTGATACATAATTTATTTACTCATTTATTTAACTTTCTCCTCACACCACTCCCACCCTCGGTCCTTGAATTGAGCTACACAAAGGCAAGGATATTTTTTATTAACTACTCTATCCCAAGCATCTAATGTACTGCCTTGTAGAACAGGTAAATGAAAGAAAGAATAAAAACATGAACTTTGTTCTGTCACACAGGAATCAGTGGCTGGGACAAGCTATGGAAAAAGTATGGATCCCGCTTACCCCGTGATGACCTCTGCCAGTATGTTACATCTACTGACCTCACTCAGATGCTGGACAAGTTGGGGATTAAGTATGAGTGTTATGACCTTCTGTCCACCATGGACATATCTGACTGTTTTATTGATAGCAATGAAAATGGAGACCTGCTTTGGGATTTTTTGACAGAAACCTGCAACTTTAATACAACAGCGCCACCTGATCTCAAAGCAGAAATTGTGAAAGATCTGCAGGAGCCTGAATTTAGTGTAAAGAAAGATGGAAAGGTTCTTTTCAATAACAGTCTGAGTTTCATAGTGGTTGATGCATAAATATCAATCATGAGAGTGTGTTAAAAAATTCTATTTTGAACAATGTTGATCATTCATTTATTTCTGTATTAAAATTACAAATGCATCTTGTAAAATTATCTCTTATGTGTAAAATCTAAAAAATTCCAAGACATTCTTCCATGTAGACTCATATATGATATTGCTGGTGTTATCCATCCCATCCCTTCTACAAGTAAGCAGACCATGTGCGAGCTAAATACCACATAAACTAGAAAAATAAGACAACTAGGTTTCACTGGCTTAATGACGATAAAGTCCTTTCCATTTGTTGATTGTATTGGAATTTCCTAAAATATTAAAAAATTGTGTACTATGTATTTTTTATATATTAGTATGTGCTTATTAATACTTTGAACACTAAGAAAGTATATGTTTACTGTTTTTTTCTAGTTTTGTGAAGAAGTATTTGTCTTTATACATACCTCTTGTAGTTTCTATTTTTGTCATGTGTTTCCATTTCATCCCATTTTAGTTTTTAATTTTATGATTTTTGTAGTGTTTTGTTTTTTGATAAATTACTATTTTTTCTATTTTATTCAGTCAAATTTATTTCTTTTTTAATTTCAAGATTTCTGACACATTTTAAAAAGCTTCTAAAAACTACTTTGAAATATTACCATATTTTATCATAATAATTTTATAATTTTACTTAAAAAAATAAGTCTTTGATATGTTTGAAATTTACATAAGTGTAAAGAGTAAGATGGAGAACAAGCTGTTTTTCCCTCAAAAAGAGAAGCCAGCTATATCAACACAATTTACTTTGAAAAAAAAACTCTTCTGACTTAAAATGCACCTTTTATCATTTACTAAATTTCTAGAAAACATTGGATCTGTTTCCATACTCCGTTATGCCTTATGCCCCTCTAAGATCTCTAAGAACAGTCATCTTTGGATAATAAGATTTCAAGGGATTTTTGAAAGCTTATTTGATGTTCTTTATTTTATTTTTAATAATAAACAGCTATCATTCTTATAAGAATATATCTCTTTAGATAAGTAAATAAGTAATTTTGTAATTAAAAAATAAATATATTTTTAAAGTAATTACTACTCCCTCTTAGAAACAACAAAATACATAAGGTTTTACTAAAACACTCATGAACCATCATTTTCCCAGTGATGAAGCCTTCCACACAATATGATAGCACTCTCACATTACAGAGCTTCCACTTAATACTACAGTACAGTCACTTCAAAGAGTTAATGCCCCTCCCTAATCTCTTTGCTGAAGCACAGGGAGTACACTGGAGTACAGAGCCTGTTTACATTAATAAATGACCAAGCTTTGTTGTTCATAATAAGTAAAACTGACTTGCATTGCCCTCTTTTCATGGACAACTTCATCAATGTTTTTTGAATTATAAGTTCCAACAAATGAAACGACAGTTATCCAATCAGATTCCTGAATGTGAACCCTGAAGCATTAATCATACTGATATGTACTACTGACAAAGAAAATCCATGAGGCACACATGATTGATGAATATGGGCCATGACGACCTTGAACAACTTCGCCAATGGGGTCGAAATTAAGACACTTCAGAGCAAATTATGGCCTTTTCTAAAAAGCACGTGTGCAAAACAACAATAAAACTAACATGCTACTTGAAGATAGAAAGAACAGCAGGCCATAGATGGATATTTGAAAATATGGCCTTTTTCTCATCTCTATACCACCCTTATAAAATACGAGGATAAATACTTACGAGCCTCAATTTAATGTAATGGGAACACTCCAGTCTATTTAAACAATAAATTCCCATGATTACTCACCAGTTCATGATGGAAATTTATATAGGTTCAAGGAATTAAACTATTGGTCTGCCTACATTGTATATTACAAAGGATTGGAGCAGTCACATACTGACTTTTCGAGTTTGTTATCGTGGTTCAGAAAAAAGCCCACAACATGTATTTGGAACACTGTTGTATATATTATTGTACAATTCCCAGTGTTTAACATGGTGCCATGCATGTGGAAGATACTAAATAATCGGTATTCAGTGAATTCTTTCTTAAGCATCTACCTTATACCTATGTGTTTATGTTCTCATTTTAAACATAGCTCAAGAAATCCAACAAAATTGTTTGTTGCTTAGTATTTACTATAAACTATAACTTCGATTGTTTCTGACACTGTTTAAAATTTGTTATTATGGAGTACTGCCAAAATCCAAAGAGAAGACATGAAGTAGAGCACGGTATTTTAAGGCTTTAGTATTTGCTTATTATAAAAATTGGTAAATTTCTTAACTGAAAACTCTGCCAATCTGGGCAAGCTATTTTAAATTTCTGTTGTGCATATATAAAAACAGATGCAAAGGTCATAGAGAATACTAGAATTTACATCTATAAAACTGCACAGACCCAAAGGCATATTTGATGTACTTTAAATGTTTATTAAGAATAGCTTACTCAGACTATTTTGACATTTTAACAGCATATTTGCATGTGTTTACTACCTTAGAATGTTATTTTTAAGAAAATGGCTTCTTGCTAAGCCCCATAGTGGGATGAATGTATGAAATAGTCTTGTTAGATGGGGAGGTCGAACCAGAATTCCTAGATTCAAATCTTGGTTCTGTTACTCACTAAGTGAACTAGGGCAACTTATTTTCCAATTCGAAGTTTCTTCATCTTCAAAATGAAAATAATCATAGTACCCACCTCACAGGATGACTGAGGATTTCAGGAGTTAAACTACACTAATATTCTCATAATGTAGCAGGCTCATAGGGAATTTTAAAAATACTAACTATGATTATTACTGATCGCTCAAAAAATTCAATATAAAATACAAAGCAGATAGAAAATAAAATTAAGGAAAACTATGACTGAGGCCAGAGAGCTAGTACCTAGAGGAGCCAACCTAGTTCCTGACCTTGACATTTCTAGACAAAGGTTTATGGCCTCTCTGTGTCTATTAGAGCTAAGCTGTTACTTCACAAAACTCATGGTGCCATCAAGGCTGGGCCACTCAAGTCCCACTTAGGGGATTTGCCTGCCTGACACTGTAAGTGCCTGCCTTCTGTACTACATAAAGTGATCCCATCTCAACCTTATCTCTGAGCAGGCCAAGGGGTGGGCAGCTGACACAAGGATACCAACTCGTAAGCTGGCCATCATTTGATTGGAGTGGTTTCTCTTGAAAAATATGAAATGAATCTTTTTCATTCTTCTCTTAGAAATTTGAGATTATAAATCTAGAGAAGTCAGGCACTCATTCTTTCACTTATTCATAAAATATACGTTCAACTAATATTGACTGTGTGAGGCACTGTTCTAAGCAAAGGTCATACTAAAGTAAAGAAAATAAAGTTCCCAACACCATTGACCTGATTTGTAGTGAGCTAGAAGACAAAAAAAAAAAAAAAAGAAGAAGAAGAAGAAGCGTAGTGAGCTAGAAGACAAAAAAAAAAAAAAGAAGAAGAAGAAAGGAAAAAAGATAATGAAGCAAATAAAACGAGATAAGGAGAAAAGAGTACCAGACAGTATAATAGTTGCAGTGGCCAGGGAAGGCCTTTTTAAAAGGATGAGGTTTCAATAGAGCTTTAGATGAATTGAAGGAGGAGCAGGCAAAGAGTTGGGGGAAGAGCATTTCCGGAAGAAGGAAGTGCAAGTACAAAGGCCCTGATGGGGGAATGAGCTTGACATATTTGAAAAACTGGAGGCTCGGTGGCTTTCAATACTTGCTAAACTGAAAGGTCATGAAATAGATTCAAGTCCAGAATTGCCACTGTGGCCCATGTGTGAGAGGACCTCACTAGGGTGCCACAGCTAGAAAGAGGAACGAAGCTGACTTGCAGAGAGAATAAGACCACACGGCCTTTAAACGAGAGATGAGCTTTGGCTGCTTCGTTATGCTCCTTGTCATTTGCAATTCCTGTCTATCCTGGGAAAAATTACCGATTCCCTGAGGTATCTTTGTGAGTGTCTACCTCTTGTTTCCCAAATGTCCTAGTTAAGACAGTATATAAGACCTCATTTGATTATTTATTAGTTTGAAAGACTGGTTATTATTATTCCACTTTGATGGTGAGGAAGCTGAGATACTGATAAGTTCAATGACTTAGCTCAGTTCTCAAAACAAGTTTGCAACAGGAAATAAGCTGGACCCTATGCCATCTGACTTCACACTCTGTGTTGCTATATTTGGAAAATTAAGTTTATGATTCTCTTTCATCTTATAAGCCGCTTGTTTTAAAGAATAAGACTTTATAGAACTAAATTATCTTTGCCCCCAAATGTCCATCTACAAACTAACGAGGATCTGAATACAAAAGGGAAGAAGCAGCATTTGGAGGGTCAAAGCATTGTATATATTAAAAAAAAAAAATTACCTCGTTGAGTGGTGAAATAGAAATGTTTCTAAACACCATGCTTCACTAATTTGTTTTAATCTAGCCACAAATACCTGGATTCTTCCATTCATTTGCCTTGACTTTTTGCCTTTATTTCTCTACCTCTATTCCTATCAGGTCCCAGGCATCACCAATTTCATGTTTAAATTATTTGTCACTGTATTCTAGTTCCCTTATGATTCATACACTGTGCAACACACATCCATAGTAGGAGATCAACTAATGCAGGGTAGTTAAAGCTACGGATTGTGTAATCCATTTCTCAATGTGATATACACCATGAAAAGGCAACCTAAGTGAAAGGGGGGTTGATTTAAGAGGCTCCCTGGGCAACAACAGTCACAATTTCCAAATGTGCCAAAAATTCATTAGGCTCCATGTCACATTGCTGTAATCTCTGTAGCAATGGATTAATAAATACAGTGATGCGTTGTTCTGGAGGCTGCAATGACACATTGTGACTATTCTAAATAAGCAGTGTCTTCCCATGATCATATTCTCTTGAAGAATTATCTGTGTTTCCTGATCCATCCTAAGGATACCTGAAGGACTTTAAAAACAATCTACCTTAGGTAGAAAATGTTGAAATAAATCACAAGGGCTATCAAATACAGTCCAAACTGGGTGAGTTCTCCAAAGATATTTGATATAGAAGTTGCAGGAAAATGTCAGTACCTCTATTTATGTCCTACAGCTAACTAATTCCATGCTAATTTCATTTCTATTCTGTGATTCCTTTTTCTACATGTGTTGATGGATGAGTTTCATGCATTAATTCTCTAGTTCCCAGCGCAGACAGACTGGACATAAATCCCAGAGTTCTGTAGAAGAGGCAATTGTTCCATGCTACTTATTATGAGCACAAACACATTGTAGCCTTGGCTTATTTATCAAGATAGTGCTACTATTCTGCATGTTTTCCAAGAGGCTTAATCTACCACATGATAGCTTTTAATGAGAGGTACTCTGTTTTTGTGGTTTATTGTTATTTTTATTATTTTAAAAAATTTTTCCAGGACCGATTAAGAATTTAAACTTCTTTCTTAATAAAAGATACCCAGAAAACAGGTTGAAAAAATCAGCTCGATCCAACAATGTATTACTTTCAAAAAGTAGCTCCTATATGACTGTGGCCTACCCTCCTGGGCAGGGGAGGACAATCGCAGTGAATTGATCTATTATTTTGGTTTTGTGTAAACATAATCTCAATTAGTAGTCATAAGAGACTTTGCAATGGCAAATAATAAAGCCTATGTAGCTCCATCTGACCAGAGTGTTGAAAGTTATGTGGCAGAAACTGTTTCCTAATATCGATCCTCCCCTTCTTTTATGGTAACATAATATTTAATTTTTAATTAGGTCCATGGTTGCCCAGATGAAGATGTACATTTCCTCTACTCCATTTGAGTTACATGAAGCCAGATGACTAAATTCTAGCCAATGAAATGTGAGAAGTGATACAATTTGTAGGGTATGCTGACAACAGAAGAGGTATGTTCTCTTTCTGCTTTTCTTCCTTCTAGAGGTCCGGAATGTAGGTGTGATAGTGAGCTATCTCAGACCATGCAGACAAAAGTGGCAATACCCTAGGAAACACAAAGCAACAAGTAGAAGGCACTGGACCTAACGGAGCAGTTGTCACATCAGGGGATAACTCCCTACCCTTAGACTGTTACATGAGAGGGAAATAACTTTCTACCTTCTCTTATGATGTTAACTTATTTGGAGTAACAGTCACTGAATCTATGCCTTAACTACCAGAATTAAGTTAATCTGACCCCAGTCTTTCACATATTTATCAGAATCTTTTTTTTTTCTAATCTATAAAGTTGGCCCAAAAGAACCTTGAGAAAAGAAGAGGAAAACTTTGAAAAATATAACAGATATAATATCAATCACGTGGATTCCAGAGGTTTAATTTGCTTGATGTCAACTACAGTAGTCCCTCCTTATCCCCCAGGGGACACCTAAAACCATGGATAGTACCAAATCCCATATATATCGTTTTTTCTTATATATACATACCAATGATAAAATTTATAAATTAAGCACAGTAAGACATTAACTGCACTAACTAATAATATAAAAAGAACACTAATGACAATAAAATAAGGATTACTGAACATGAGCATTGCAATATTGCTACAGTCGATCTGATAACCTAGATGGTTACGAAGTAACTAATAAGCAGTAGCACATATAGGGTGGATATGCTGGAAAAAGGGATGATTGATGCCTTTGGTGTATACTTGGCTAAGCTGTGGTTAGCATGTTTTAATTTTTGTCAGTTTTAGTCAATGAGTATATATGTATATAGACCATATGTGTATGTCTGATACACACAGACACACACAAACACACAAACATAAATCATTTAAATATGCACTTCCACATATATATCATAGCTGTCAATCTCTACAGTGAGAAAAATCATGATATAGATTACAAATTTGTTAATTTAACATGAATACTTGTGGGTTTTCTTAATTTAAAATAATACTTACATAAGCAAGACACTAGTACATATCAATTCTTAAATGGGTCCTTAATTACAGCAGGAAGTTAATGAAATTCACATATGAAATGTTACATTTAACTCAAAGACATCAATATAGCTCCTGCTGCTGTTTTCCAGCAAGCATTTTTAACGAACAGTACTACTCAGAAGAGGAAGTATCCATTTTTAATAAAAATAAAACTGCTAAAATTAAATAGATTAATATCTAATTTTATACCTTCATTTATATTATGTGCAAAGTTATCTTAAATATTTGTTATGGATGAAGTGGCTTTCTACCAAATTGGGCCTTTTCATAGTAGAAAATGTTAACATAAATTGTAGCATAAATCACTGCCTTGTAGAATACCAGAAGGCGCATATAAAACCCCATATCTTTACTGCACATATTTCCCATTAACCATAATCTATTAGTAATTGAAGTTCATTACGAATTCTTGTAGACTTTATTGCTATCATGCTGCATGACATACTGAACCTGGCTTGCATAACAAGAAGTCCTTGCTGGGAAATATCCTATTAACAATGACAGTGCATTTGTCATTGTGATAATAAACCCAAGAGCTGCCTGTAGACTATAAATTATCAAGGCGCCATTTGTGCTGCCCTGGCTTGAAGGTTTGTCAGTGCTTCCATTTTAAATTCCTGATTTTCAGTGAGTTGTAACTCAACTATCAGAATCTGCAGTGAGTCGCAACTTTGCATCCAAGGATTCAGCTCAAATCTCTTTTGGAACAATTCTTAAGTACGATTTACATTTCCAATCAAAAGAACAAGAGTCTGCTGGCTTGTGCACAACGGTATTAAGGGGATCTGTAAAACATTTCCCACGAAGAAAAATATGTTTCGATCTGGCCCAGATACCTATGGCTATGTAAAATCAGTTTGTAACAGTCCCACTTTTGTGCCTTAAAAAGACAATACTTAATTTTAAGGAGATAACTAAATTCAAAAGTCAGGCATGCAAGGCAACCACATATGCCAAGTGTATTTTTTCCTTTCTTGCAAAAGATCCTCCACTTCCACCTCCTTTAGATCAATATTTTGAAAAACATAGAAATTTACATGGAGCAGTGAGAAAACATCACTGAGAAGAGAGAGGGGCATTGGAGAAGCAAATGTTAATTTGAAACAGAAATAGCCACAACTGAGTAAATAGATGTTCCTTTGCTCAGAGGCAAGTTTTACCAGTCTGCAACATTTCTCAGCCAAAGGGCTAGAAGTCAGCTGGACCAGAAATGCTTTCTACATTACACAGGGACTGGTTCCACAGTCTTTGATCTTTCTTATCTCAAAATAGGGTTTTAGATAATTACAGTTAATATCTCCCTAATTCCCAAATTAAGGACATGCATTTCAATCGACACAATCACAGTAACCAAGATTCTCAAGTCCTGGGGTTCTGCAGAGGGAGAGTGATGATAGGGGCTGACTGTGTTTAAACTTCCATGCAAGACCAGATAATAGGTAGAAGGATAACACTTGGACTAGCTTTCACAGGGGTGCTGACTGCTAAGAGAGATTGACAAGAAAACGAATATAATGAAAGATAAAGACATAAATTTAAAATTAAGCTGTAGAAACTACCCGAGGGAATGTAAAGCAATTAATTCTTACTAGAGAATGAAAGAAACAGATTTCATGAGTGGACGCATTTGAGCAGGATCTGGAAGAATTCCATTGTTTTTTGTTTTTTTGTTTTGTTTTCTTTAGAGACTATCCTCCCATTCCCCACCCCACCCATCCCCCAGTGCAATGCCCTTTTCTGGGATATGTCACGACATGAGGAGAAAAATAGATTCTTATTTCAGGAATGACCATTGGCTTGGAGTGGAGTAGACTAATTTATACTTGCCCGAATTTTAACAGTGACAAATACAAAATCGTAGCCAGAATGTACCAATTGCTTAGAGAGAGGGGAGACAAACAAGGCATAGCCAGAATGACTAAATCTGCTTTTTTATTTCAGGGAAACTCTAATATCAAGGTTTTTTTAATCCTTCTTCCAATGGGACACTAGGCTTTCAATCATCAAGTGGAAAAAAGCAGAATGGACTCTTTCACTGAATTTATTCCCTAATATCTTTGAAAGGAAAATCAAATACTTCAGGCAATATCAGTTCAATTCTTTGCATAGCAAATTTCCTAGGAGAAACTGAAGAGGAATTTTCTACTCAAATGGCTAACCTTGTAATCAGCTCTTTGTTCTGCTTCTGTAGACATGCTTGCTGCATAGGCTGGAGGGCAGGGTGACCACAAGATCAAATGAAGACTCACCCTCCCCTCTGCTTGTTCTGTCTAGATAACAGATGTATTGCCTAAGTTCTTATCTGAAAATCCCATGCTTTGTAACTGCCTGTAGCCCATAGCAACTCCCACACTCTGCAACTGCCTGAGGACAAATTAACCAATCGGTCCATGCCAACTGTAACTGCGCAGATAAGCCCTATAAAAGCAAGGTTACCCCTGAGCTCGGGGCTCAGACCTTTGGAGTGCTAGCTCCTCTGGGACCGCCAGCTGGCATAATAAACCTTAGTTCTCCAACTCTCTGAGTGGTACTTGGTTTCTCGCCAGTCTGATTTTTCTGCAACAGAACTAGGCAAAAAATCTTCGGTCTATGTTCCAGATACTATGCTGAGCAATACAATATGTATTTCATTGGATTACTGTGAGCCATAAAGTAGGTTTTAATATTTCCATTTTACAGAGGAAAAAACTGATATTTGGGCAAGATGTGGCAATAAAGACAGGTTAAGATTTGCCTACTATCAAACAGCTATTAAGTGGTACAGTGGGAATTAATACTTGGGCCTATCTGATCGCACAGGCTGTGTCACACTCTAGTCTTTATACACCACTACTATTGTTTTTAAATTAATCTCAAGTAATAAACTACAGCATTGAGAAAATCAGTTTCCACCGTCCAAACCTAAATTCATATTACTAATTAACTATGCTTCAACTTTTTTTCTTTCTTTTTAGGTCCAAGTAATTTGATTGATGCTCTTCAGTCATGCATAATTCTACTTTACTTTTTTTTCTCGAGCTATTTCAAAATACAATGATGTTATATTTAACTAAAAGAAAAAAGTAAATGTTATTTACTCATAAAAATAAGTACTCATAAAGATCTGATAGTACAGTGTATCTAGGTCTTGGTTGGCTCTATCAAAATTACATAATATTCTCTTTGGCTTATTTAGAATAAAATTCATAATTCAAGACCTACCTTTTCATTTGAAAATAGGTCTAGTCTCCACAACAATGAAGCAAATAGAGTTTGTCTACATCTAGATAAAAGTCTGCCACCTTAACTTCAAATTCTACAATATGCTCAGACTGTTTTCTTCCTCTGTTAGCACTTTTGCCATTTGGTGATGGATATCTGTTCTTTCACTTGTTTTCATCTCAAACTCCACGCTAGTGCTCCAATAAATCAGTTTTTTTTTCCCCCTAGCAAGTTTTATGTCCTTTAAAATGGTGAATATGACTTGCATTGTCAACAGAGTACTGAAATATTCTGAACAAATGTAGTAGGGTCATTTTGATTCCAAATATTTTCCCAGGCAATAATTTGCCATTTGGAACCAACCTAAAAGCCAGCGAAAGCATGACGAGCCACCTGCTCATTTTCTCTTTCTTATTCTCAAGAATTTAAAACAATTATTTATATCCTAATACCACCCTGCTTTCAAAAAGTTTGCCAGTTGCCATGTATATTACTTCAGTTATCAATCCAAACTTTCCACTAAATAAATACAGATAATTCAGAAGGAAATGAAAACCTACTATGTATCTTATCCAATGATATCCCCTAAGTTATTTCTTCATGGGAAACCTAAAAACAAGGGCGTCAAATGTCTCGCTCCAGAAATAAAGCATATGACTTCAGTAAGTAACAATTTCTTCTCCTTGCCCTGACCAAGTTTCCATGTCTTCATGAGCTAAGAATAGAAAGTATGGTTATTGGAGAAAAATGAGAATGTTAGACATAAGAGAGAATCCTTCTTACTGTTGGGGGTTGGAGGAGAAACACACATGCCCAGCTTTGTGTCAAATATCTGAGGTAACCTAAAAAATTGATTTTAAGCTTGAGATCTGATAGTACAGTGTATCTGGGTCTTCTTGCATCCTGAGTCAAGCCCAGGGAGACAGCAAACCTCATGGAGAAATCTTTCTGCAATCACAGGCAGCTACTGCAGATAAAATTGTCATTTCTAATATTTATGGCTAAGCATTCAAGAGCAGGAGAGGGCAGCAGAGGACACCACACCTCAAGATGTGTTGCCCAAGATCCCACTACCCCCCCTCCCCCACCAATGGGTGTGCAAGGGCTGAGAGATGGCCACTGGTCCTCAATAGACCTCATATTTGTGATGAGGATATGCAACCATAGGAGGCTGCTTGGGAAGAGGGACTGGAGGCCAGTGAGAGCACAGTGGATGCCAGTAGTCATGCTTCACTGTTGACAGAGACCATGGCACCAAGTTTATTCACATTACTGTCACTATATAGATCAAATGTAAGTACTGGCTCTCCCTCAGAATGAAGTGGAATATCCCCCTACCCCAAACTTATAGTGTTGATATTAGACAGAATGATGAGTAGAGAAAAAGTTTCTGAATTTGAGCTTTTGCTTGAAATGTTATTTGTCTGAATTTACCTAAAAATGATTGTATTATATTTTTTAGCATTAGGCAAAAATGAAGTTGAAAGCAACAGAATGTAAGTCCCATTTGTGAAAAAATAAATTAAAATTTCATTCTTGTTACTTTAAAAATATGTATCTGTCACTCACGTAAGGACTCAAAAGCTATATGAGTTGGTTTCTGTCTCCTCCCACCCTTGAAATCTATATTTCTGATATGAAGGCATGCTATATTGTCTTTGGCGTGACAGTGGAAGAAGCATCCCCATAATAGCAAAATAGGCTTGATTTCAGTTTTGGTATTTTACATTTTAATAATCCCTTCCTTCCACTTTCATGCAAATTCCTCTTAATCTGTAGATATCTCACCAAACTTTGCTTTCTGCCCAATATCATAAATTATCTCTTAAATACAATTCAGTACATATGTATTCATGCTTATGCACATTGACCTGCAAGAAGAAAATAATCTCTCCACAATTAGACAAAGCTCAAAGTCAGTAGCTAAAGAAAGTTAAAGTTTCAACTAAAGAAAGCCATACGAGAAGTCCTGGTTTCTAGGCTCTCATTCATTCTCTACTCTAAACCCCATGTAATCTTTTTAATTTTTGAAGATGTTTGATCCTGGTTCATTGTCCTCTTATCCTCTCATTGCTCCTTCCTTCCTATTTTCTCTTCTTCATGAAAACATTCTGCTTTGAATCTCAGATGATCAGGCTATTCCACACACCAGTCCTTGTTATAGCTATCAGCTCATACTTAGGCCACTTTTTAATTTTTGAAGATGTTTGATCCTGGTTCATTGTCACTTTATTTTATACCGCTCCTAATTCTTGGTGATATCAATGCCCTAATCTAACATGATCTTTCCAATACCCTGGCTTCTCAGTCTCTGAGCTCCTCTCTTCCTATGATCCTCTTCTCTATGTTCCTTAGTCATTTGCTTCCATAATCATTATCTGAACTACGTTCCCTCTTTATTCTCTATTTCCAGCATCATGCTCTCTGGACCACCACCTGCTATCTTTCCAGCCCATTCCTTTTAGTATTTTCTCTCCAACCTTTATTTGACCCCATCATGACCTGAAATCTATCAATGATATCAATATTTCACTTTTTCTGACCCTTCTTGGATTTGCTCTCCTTCTTATCCAGGCTGAATTTTGTGACTGATAACTATAATCCCTCACTTGCACATATCCATGACTTCTTTGCCCCTTCTAGCTTCTTCACAGGCAAAAATACAGCCCAAGTTAAATCTGACACTCTATCTACTCCATGCCTGTAACTGTGCTACTGAACATGACTAGAAAAAGGCATGAAATCATGATAAATGACCTCACTTTAAATTCATGACAACTAATCTTAAGTGAGCTCTTAATGCTAACTAGAAATTATTTCCTTATCCATGTCTTGCTCACTCTCCAAGTGGACTATTTCACCCTCCAATACCTCTTCCCCATCCTCCTTTCTTAGTTGATGACTTGGTTCCTCCTCCTCAACTTCATATTTTACTGAGAAAGTAAAAGCAATGAGCAGAGAACTTCTGCAAAGGCCCACCACATCCACTCACCTACCAGCATTTGTCCCCGTTTATTCTGCCTTCTCTCCTGGTACTGTGGACACGCTGTCCATGCACTTAGTTAATACCAACACCTCTACTCTGCCCTAGGTGCCAATACCTCCAGTATGCTCCAACACTGCAGCAGTAATTATCCCTTTTTTCCCCTGAACCATGGTTTTCTTTACTCTGTTAGATCTTTCTTATCACCATAATAACTTATTGTCTATTCTCCTAATTTTTTTTTCTTTTTAACTAATTCTACTTATTCCTTTAGTTACCATTTATTTGTCTTTCTCTTTTCAGAAACTCTCCTTGAAAGTGTTTTCTATACTCAATATCATTCATTTTCATGTCATTTCATTGTCTCTTGAGCCCACTCTGTGTTTTATCCATACTGCTTCATGGATACTGCTCTCTTCAGCATCATCAGTCACCTCCACATGACTAGATCCAATGGTAAGCCCTTAGTCCTCAACTCATTGTGTCTATTAGCAACATTTGTCACATTCTGTCTTGAAACACATTCTTCACTTGACTTTCAGGACACCCCCTCCTCATGTTTTCCTCACATTTCATTTACCACTACTTCCAAGGCTTTTGTGATGGTTAATTTTATATATCAACTTGACTTGGCTAAGGGATGCACAGACAGATGGTAAAACTTTATTTCTGGGTGTGTTTGTTAGGCTGTTTTGGGAGGAGATTATTAGCATATGAGTAAAGAAGTTCACCCTCACCAATGCAGATGGACATCATCCAATCTGTTGAGGGCCTGAATAGAACAAAAAAGGAGAGGAAGGGTGACTTTTCTCTCTGTTTGAACTGGGACATCCACCTTCTCCTGTCCCCAGAGATTGGTGCTTCTGGTTCACTGACCTTCAGACTCAGACTGGGACTTATGTCATTGACTTTCCTGGCTCCCAGGCCTTTGGCTGTAGACTGGAACTACACCCATTGGCTTTCCTGGGCTTTCCAGCTTGCAGATGGCAGATTGTGGGACTTCTCAGTCTCCATAACTGCGTGAACTAGCCAGCCCCTCATAATAGATTTATGTCTATATGTCTCTATGCCTCTATATAAATTCTGTTGGTTCTATTTCTCTGGAGAACACTGACTAATACGGCTTTGTTTCAAGTTCCTCCTCATCAGCCTGACCTCTTAGTTTTGGAGTGCCAAGGACTCAAACTTTGGCCTTTTGTTTTCCTATTTATGCTCACCCTCATTCCTTTGGGGCTTTAATTTATTTAAGTACTCTTGATGTGCTGACAACTCTGAAATCTCTCTTTCTCTGTGTTCTAAATTTATAGAAGCAACTACCTATGTGGTATCTCTTCTTAAATGTATAATAGGCTTATCACCTTTAAGATGTCTAAATATTAACCTCTTAACCTCCCCAAACCAAATCCCAAGCAAACTTTCTCCTTCTCATCTTTGCTTCACTTCAATTAATAAGAATGCCATCCTTCCAGAGGCACTGGCCAGAAACCTGTACTCCTCCCTGAGTCCCTTTATTACTCATACCCCACCCCAATGTGATGCTGTAAGCCCTTTCTGCCTCTCCCCAAATGCCCTTTACTCAGAAGACTCACAAAATCTCATTCATTTCCTTCAGGTCTTTAAATCTCAAAAAGTGAGGCCTTCCCTGACCTTCCTTTTTAAAAACTGCAACCCTCTACTCTCAACACTTACTATTCATTTCCCTGCATTAGTTTTCTCTATAACATATATCATCATTTTAACATATGCATTGCTTATATATTTTGTTTATGGTCTGTCTCCTCCATCGCCCACTCCTATATTATAAACTTCATGAAGACGCAGTATTTTTTTATTTGCTCACTGCTCTATCCCCAGTACCTAGAATAGAATGGGACATAGTAGGCATTCACTAATGGTTAATAGAATGACTGAAGAAAACAGTTATTTTTAATGTTGTAATGGACAGACACTGTGGCCTTATAAAGTGTGTTAGGAAAACCCCTTTTAAATAACTATTTTGAAGTATGTACCACCCACTACCTGTCCTGAGTATCACAAAGTCTCCTATCTGCTACATTAGTGGCAGGAGCCCATTCTT
>NW_006442484.1:16481385-16502322 GCF_000325575.1 Pteropus alecto
CTGAGCACAAAGCAGTTCTCAGAGGGGAGCCCACTACTGTTTCCTTGTATGAAAGCGAGCCTGTGTTTTTTGATGTGTTAAGGCCCTGGGTGTGATGGTTTCCCAGTTTTAGGCCAGTGAATATTAACCTCCTTCCCTCTGCTGTGCAACATTTACAAGTCAATAAAATCTTATTTTTAATCTATATCCTTACTATATCCATTCTACACAGCATACTCTTTCTTCTACATACCATATACATGAGTTTATGCTCATCTCCATCACATCAAACCACTTTTTCTAAAACCAGCCTCTGTCAACCAGGAAAACACAAACACTCCAAGTATTTAAAATAAACACAGAGAATTGGTTTGAAAGTTATATAGGATAAAGGGAGGAGGTTGTGAGCCCACTCACTACAAAGAAAAGCAACCCAGAGAAGATCAATAGCAGGAGGCCTCAACAATCTCAAGTTTGAAGGAACGAGAAAAAAGTATTGTCACTACAGCCCTGGGGAGGGTGTCACTTGGTATAAGCTGGAGCCAAGACAGGTCATTGCAAGGTTTCCTGGAGACAAAGACGAAGCAGTTGCTATTGGAAATCCGGCCATAGGCAGAGAAGTAGTAGCTTCTCCTTTCTACCCAACGACCTTCAATCTTCCATCATACCTTCCTTGGCCAAACCCAACGAGATGCACTTGCCTGAGGACCTAGCATAGGACCCAGGCAAACAGCCTAGAGTCAGCCTTCCCCTTCAGTACCTCCCCATCCTTTGTGATACAGAGCAGAGAAGAGAGAAAGCAGAGAAGTAAATGTGAGGGCAGATAGCTCCTAGAACAGGCACACGCAATGGGTGTTGTTCATTTGTAGCTGTCAGAAGTTAATTGCCCCCGGAAATCTGAAGATGCATGTGGCGACCTTCAGGATATGAAGTACAGCAAAGCTTACTCTTAACAGGTTGGGTGAGGTAGGGGACTTCTGTTAGGGAGAGGGCAAAACCTTAGGGTAGCGAAGAGGAGTGAGAGGAGAACACCCTCCACCCACATACTCTGAAGCTGCTTCAGGCCTCATAGGGGCCATCTCCTCTGTCTCTCAGGGGCACATCAGATGAGAGGTCCGATGTGGAATGTAGGCATCAGTTTCCCATTCACTCCTAGTGTTACAGCTGTTTCAAACTTCCTTCCCATGACTGGTGCTCTGATTTTCAAGAACCCATAAATTCTCAAAAGGGCTATTTAACATAATTCTAAAAGATCATATTATAAAGACTGTAACTACAATAGGCCTCAAATTGGGTAGTAAATATGTGACACTATTTTTACAAGACTTAGGTAACAGAAACCACAAAATTATGAGCAGAATCACATAATTTTCTGGAGGGAACCGCTCACTTTTAAAAAATTTAAATACAAACAATAAAATATATGTCTGTACCATCTCAGTAATAGATTATTACACAGCTACTTTCCATGCAGTTAAAACACAGTGTTGATGAAGCAAATCTTTCATGTCTGACCACAGACTACATCCCCTACACATGAGGAAGGGCAAAATGATGAAAAATGGGTGAGAGAAACCTGACCCAGTTCATATCCCAGCTCATCTTAGTATTTGGATATCGATGGGGAAGCTACTTAATCAAAATCTATTTCTTCATCAGTAATAATGATTATAAGTTATATTTATTGAATGTTTCCTATTTGCCAAGTACCTAAGTACTTAAGTGTATTAACTAACTTAGTCCCCAGAACTCTATTATTGGCTTCATTTTCAGAAGCAGAGAAAGGTTAAATAATTGCACAAGCTCACATAGCTAAAAAGCAACAAAACTAAGGTGGTTTTGCAGATTATACTCTAAAAAAGGTGTCCCATCTGAGAGTCCACCATTCTCATTATAGCCCTGGTAGACTTGTATACTGAACAGGATAATTTTCCCGAAGATGGCAGTAAAGTGTTTTATTCTAACAAAATCAGGGTATTATGACAGATGGGAGTAAAGCGTTTGAGAAATGTACACCTTTTTCAAATCTGCACATATTTGCCATATGGGCAGCCATCAGAGGCATTGAGTAGAACCAGGATACAGATCCAAGCAATTAGGCTCCAGAGAGATGCTAGAAGTATGTTAAAAGATGTGTGAGTTAAAGTTTATTATGAAAACAAAATAAGGTACCACACATAAAGCATAAACATTTGTTGGCAACTTTGTCAGTCTTGCATCCATTTAAGTTGGGCCAACGATCACATAAATGCACATAGGTGGTCACATGATTAGGTATGTTGGTATAGTTATAAGAGGCAGAAGGTGAGAAAGTGATATAAATTAAGGAAAACTCTGCTCACCAGTGGAAACTCAATCCTCACTCAGTCCCTGAAGATAAGGTATCATTGCCACATAGTTCTCAGAAAAGAAGAGACTACTTCTGTACTTAATCCAAAGCTGCAGGTGTTCCTCAGTTTTTAGACATTCTGCCAGAACTCACAGAACTTCACTTTTACAGACTGAGAACTCCCATTTGTTGGGGAAGAATAGTGATTTCTTAGCCTTCTTTCATATCTTGCCAGTCAATAAAGTCCCAATATTCACTTACTTTAATAATAAACTTGATGGTTTCCACAGATGTTCTTGAAATAATTCTTCCCTCATTCTTCTTTTTCTCTCTACTAGTTTTGGAGAAATCTGAGGCAGGGGGAGGGTGAGAGGGGGCGAGGAATTGGAACTAGGCTTTGTCCTTATCCTTTTCAAATACTTTTTAAAAAATTTGTTATATTTTCCACTTTTTCTTCTTGACCTTTTTCCAAGCATCCAATCATAGCATTGTCACCTGAAATGACCTTGGTAAAAGCATTACTTGACACATAAGGAGGCCCTCAGGGAAGCTAGATGCTTTCTCATCAGATGGCTGGGCTTCCAGGGTGCAATCCTCAGCTTTTCTTAACAGACTGCACCCCGTCCAGTCCCACTGCCTTCCTTTTGAATATTTTTGCAGAACTTATTGCGACTCTTACCATGAAAATATACCAGTTTACTTATTCAGCTAGAGAAACAATATGTGTTGACAAAGGAAAGTGGTGATGAAAGGAGGTTCATTACATTCACTACATAAGACTGACAGGATGGCTTGCTAAAATATCATATTGATGATGATAATTATAATAGCTATGATGTGTTGATCAACCAATAATAAAGAAATTTTTCCAGGTAACTCCTTCTGCTGCCTCATGTAAAGACAAAGCTATTATTGTGGGTCTATGAACTCTTGGAGGGAGGCGGGAATAGCTGAGGTGGGACATGGTTGGTGAGATCCGTACCTGCCTGGAGAGAGACAGGGCTTCTTACCTTGCAGAAGTACACAGTCCACTTTATGCTGAGCAGCTCTTCTAGGAAGAGCAGGTGTGGAGGTGGACGACTGTAAAAATGTACCAAGAACTAGGGTAGGAAAAAAGTGCTAAACAGTTTAAATACTACATTTTAAACAAAAACCTGTAGGGAATCAGTGGGAGGCTGTAAATCTCTGATACTGATTTCTGAGACCCTTCAAATCCTAAATAAAGGTTATAATCTAAACATCAGTCTCCTACTCTTTTCTCTGTGTGCTGCATAATTTTTATTCTTGTCTCTCTCATCCTGAGAGTTAAGTTTTAAACAAATTTTATAGAGAAAGAAATTTAGGAAAAAAATTATATACATGGCACCATTAAATTACTTAACAGAAATTTACTTGGCACAGACTACCCAGGAGCTGGGTAGGTGCTAAGGATTAATTATAGAACCAGATGGATAAGATCTTAGCTTTCATTGTGTATATTCTAGTGAGAGTTACGGACAAAGGGGGAAAAATAACAGGATGTTAAATGGGGCTCTTCCCATCTTGGAGTTTTAACTGAGGCTCTAAAGCTCAGAACAGTTGGTACAATATACCCCAAATTCTAAATCAATGTGTTACATCTTCTGTACTGGTTATACAAGAGGATTGAATAGAACTGATTCTGCCATATATTGCCAATACTCACTTCTTGGCTATAAAGAGCAGGAAACAAGACAGGCCTTGGAGAAAGAGGTGATGAACAGAGTGTTGCCAATGAGCAGCCTAGGGTACAGGGGAGCAGAAGGTTTCATCCTCAGAAGGTTTAACCCTCAGAAAGTAGAAGTCTGAGAGATTTAAGGTCTGATATCTTAAGGTCTGAAAGCCTCTAGATGACCTTGAATAACCTTTGGTAGCAGGTTTCATTGGAAAATCTTTGTTATGGTCTGAGTGTGTTCCTCCTCAAATTCATATGTTGAAATCTAATTCCCAATGTGATAGTACTTGAGGTGAAACCTTTAGGAGGTGATTAGTTCATGAGGGTAGAGCTCTTATGAGCGGAATTAGTGCTCTTTTAAAAGAAGCTCCAAAGGGCATCCTGTCTCCATTCACCATGTGAGATTACAGTGAAAAGATGGCCATTGATCTCACCAGACACCAAATCTGCCGGCACCACGAACTTGGACTTTCTAGCTTCCCAAACTGGGAAATAAATATTTATTGTTTATAAGCCATCTGTTTTATGTATTTCTGTTATAGCAGCCTGAATGGACTGAGACAGTCTCGAAAGCCCTGAGGTTGGCATTGCAAAATTGAATTATTTTCTCTGCTCCAGTTACAGTCTCAGCAAAAGGGACCTCTACTTAGGTTATCTCAAAAGTAGATTGCTCAAAGGAATAAAAATAACCCCAACACATTTTTAGGGAGGAGTAGGTCACAAGAAACCAGGAGTTGAAGGGGGTGTAATCAACTAGTATCTAAAGCATTAACTGTGTCAGAAAACTACTGATGGGTTGTTCTTAACTTGAGAAAGAATTAGCAGTCAGGCCTACAACACACAGAAGTTTCTAATGCCAAGTTACAGTTATCCAAGTGAAGCAAGTCCTTTTATGCCTCACCCAGCTCTGCCCTTTCTCCAGTTCTCAAGAAGACACAAGTAACCTACATAGTTGGGTCGGGGCAAGAAGGGAATGCAAGCTAAGAGAAGCAGAACAGAAAGTGACGGTGTCCTCTTGGTCCAATACAGTCTTTCCAGCCTGAGGAAAGTCCAAGCTGGGGTAGCTAAAAAGCTTTAAATAGTACAAGTCAAAGAATTAAAGCGTAGATATTTCACTGGTTTGGAATTTTAATACCTGAGAGGAACAGGGGAAGCTGAGATTATTCGAAGTGGGGGATAATGAGTCAAGAGATTAAAGCAAATGGAATGGTGTTTTCTGTTTTTATACAACAAATCTGGCTCATTCATTAGTCAGGTTTCTAGGAAAAAAAAAAAACAAAAAAACCTTGAAAACTGTGATTAGTGCTGTGAAGGAGCTAAACACGGGTCAGAAGAGGCCTCTCTCAGGCTAGTGTCCTTGAACCTCAGACCTGAATGATGAAGGAGCCAAACAAACAAAGAAATCTGAAAGAGCATTCTCACCAAAGCTAACAAGAGGAAGTCCACAAGGCAGAAGCTTTTACTGATCAACAAATGGACCAAAGGGCAGCATCTGAAGAATCAGAGAGAGAGAGGCCTCTGATGGAGTTGGTATTGAGAGTTGAGTCCTGATTCTTTAGTGCATTTTAGATTGTGACCTTGAGTTTAAAATTAATTATGAAGGCAATAAGAAGCCATAAAGAATTTAAAGGTGATCAGATTTATGTTTAAGAAAAAAAAAAGAAAAGAAAAGAAAAAAGAAAACAACTGGGGCTTTTATGAGGACAATGTATTATGATGAGTAAGGATAGGCATAGAGGCACCTGTTGCAAGCATTTTACTTGTCTAGATAAGACATGATAGATAGTAGCTTTGACTAGGTTTTGGGAGTGGAGCTAGAGAGATATGGGTGGGTTTCAGATAAAAGTTGTAGGTAGAATTTGGACCACATATTGAAGGGTCAATTAAGAATATACAATGGATGCTATCAGTGCCCTGTTCTCATCCTCTCTACTGGCAGATATACCCATTCCCTAGATCCCATGAGTGTCAGATGCTAGTTGTTCGCAATGTCACCTTCTCTGGAGAATTTTCCCTAGTAAAACAGCTGCAGGAGTTGAGAAATTATGTCCTCCAACTTCTTACTCCTGGGGAGCCAGAAACCTGACATATAGTTATAAAAGGCCAGCCTCCTCACCTCAAAGTGAGACCAACTTCAGTGTACAATTTGTACTCACTCCAGAGCTTCCCCATAGGACCCTGCTGAAGCTAGTCTCACTTAACTCTTTTTCTCAGCCCTCTCCTATTTTCTTCCCCTTCTCCTGAGAGCACTCAAATAAATCACTTGAATATCACTAAATCAATAACAATATAATAAATCACTTGAGAATCCCTGACTGAAGTTCTGCTTCTAGGAAAACTAATCTGAAAGAGAATTTAATTTTGAACACGTTACTTTTGACATGACTATGAGGCATCCAAATGGTAATGTTAAGTAGGCAGGTTGATATATGACTGGACCTTGGGTGAGATGGAGTATACAGGCATCAGTAGCATATGAATGGTATTAACAGCCAAAGGAATGGCTGAAATCTCCAAGCAGGTGTGTAATTAGATAAGAGGGTCTAGGACTGAGCCGTGAAATCTCCAACATTTAGAGATAGAAGATAAGGATTTTGCAAAACAGAGAGTATGATATCTTGGAATCTGAAGAAACCCTATCTTTGTGCTTAGATTTTAGGTTTATAATAGAGTTCTACTATATGATATTATAGAAAGTTTTAGATTCCCTAGTTACCATTGACTGTATCCTTTCAGATATACAACATGAAGAAAATTCAAGAAATGTGATTTTCTGTTAAAGAATCTTTTAATCATTGATACCTGCAAACTGATGCTTTTAGAGTCTTTGTAATGCTAGGTAAGGTTATTTCATGTTAACTGCACAATTAACTCATGTCATCAATGAAGCTTTCTTCATTTGAATTAAGTTCCCAGTCCCTATAAAATTAGAATTTTCCTCATTTGCTAAAGTCTTTCAATTACTTTCTAAGTTGAATTAGTAGTGCACTAAACTTTTATTTCCAGAGAAATGAGTTCAAGTAGAGGTCATCCATGCAAATGAGTTGAGTGATCTCAAAATAGCATTTAAATATGTTGGAAAGTTCTATCTATATTGGTTTATTCTTAAAGGCAAATTAAAGGTAAAAATATAAATTTTGTATATTTACTTAAAGAGAGATTTCTGAAAATGACGGTACCTTCATCTTTACCTTTAGCACCCATCAAGTAACTTATCAGTGAGCAAAGTTTATGGCAGGCCTGAGAATCTCAAGATGAAGAGACAACAAGCCAAAAGCATAGGGCCAATGACAAAGTTACTGAGATAAAGATACTATAAATATATGGACTGCAAACACACAACGCTATATATATATGCCTCCCTGTCGAATTATACACCTGAAACTTACTGGATTTCGTTAACCTATGTCACCACTAAAAAGATACTATAAATGGTCAATCTGTAAATTATTAAAGGTTATACCAAGTTATAAGGTAATGAATTCTTATTACGACAAAGCTTATATAACCTTAAAGGTTATAAGGTAATGAATTCTTATTACGACAAAGCTCTAGGCTCTCAATTCTTATTTAATCTTCCCTGCAAAGATTTTAGTTAGGTGGTATTTTCTTCAACCTAATAATAGTGAAAATGATAAAAAACTTAAGCAACTTGTTTGAGAAAACAAAGCTAGTGAGTGGTGGATTAGGATTCTAACCTAGGTCTCTCTGATTCCAATGCTTATACTCTTTTCCTTACACTAAGATCAATCATGAAGACCCAGCTCATTATCCTTAAATGTCCTAAGTATCTTCAGTCTTGCAACAGAGAAGACCTCCAGAGAACATTCAGGGGAAAAGGGATGGCTGTATGCCTAGTTTCTGACTCTCTCCCTGTGAAATGTACCGCCCCCCCCCCCAGTGTGACCCCTCACTCATTGATCCTTGTACTTCTTTTTGTCCCTATAAAGTAAATATCATATTTCTCTTTGTCTTTTTAAGCACAGTTTACTTATATATTTCCAAGGAACTTACAAAAAGTTAAGGAGGGGATAATTTCAAATGAAGCTATAAACAGCTGCAATTCCAAAATTCAGGTGTAAAATCCTAAAATAACAGAACATTTTGGCTGGTTCATGTCTGGTGGGTGAACATCGACATTTCACTTTTCTATGTCTATCTGCATCCTCTTTGTGCATAAGGGTTGAAACAGATTTAGGCAAAAGGAAAAGGAATTCAACCTGCCAGAGCTCTGTATATATATCCAGAGATATAACAGATTGTCTGAGTACAAGAATTGTGTTTGAAGACCAGATTGACAAAAAGGAAAATAGGACCCTTTGAGAATAAGGAGACTGCATGAGACTCAGCACCAAGGCTTAAAGTGTTGGAGGCTATTAGTGAGTCTGGAAAAGTATGTCAGTTGATAGTAGAACCTCATCACCAATGTCTGGTCTGATAAGAGTGGAAGAGCTGCAATCCTTGGGAGCTTGGGTTATCTTATTGAGGACCCGATCTATGAATAACACAGATGATGCATCATTCTTCTGCTTTATATGAATATAATTTCTCTTTTTCACTACAAAGGGGCAATAATGAGAATACCTAGACCTGAGTTTTAGGAACAAAACGGACAACGTGTCCAAAGCTGTAACAGTCACAAATACTAGATGCAGTCCTGATTTTCCCAAGGAACTATAATGGAGGCCAATATTTATGATGTCCAGCTGCTAGTTGCTTCAAAATATCTCTATTAAAATCAATATCAAGGGAAGGGGTGGGTGATTTCCAGCTACACTGGCAGTTCTTTAAAATGTACAAGACTGATTCACTGAGTTAGTCAACTCATTGCCATGCCCGCACCCCTACTTGGGGATTTCAGAAACATTTGAGCTAGAGAAGTTCTTAGAAAATTGTGCTTACTACAGATAAGCAGGAGAGTAGTTCAGAGCTAGCCAGATTTTGATATTAATATTAAAATAATCTGTACTCAGAAAATGGAATATTTTCTGTAGCTGCTACTATCAAAGTCCAGTAACATTCCCTTTACCCCAGCTTATCAGAAACTGGGACGATCTCACCTAAATTCGTTCTTATGTCTCTTCCTGCCTAACTTTTCATTGTTATCATCTCGTCATATCTATTACCTTTTACTACTCCACTCAGGTCCTAGTTTACTTAAAGGCTTTGACTGGCCCTCCTAAGGGAATTTATCTTTTAAACTGGCTCATCATAGTTTCACAATATACTAATGTAGTGGGCTGCATGGTGGTGTCCACAAAGGTATATCTACGCCTTAATCTCTGGAACCTGTGAGTGTGACCTTATTTGGAAAAAAAAAAAAAAGGTCTTTTCAGAAATAATTAAGTAAAGATCTCATGATGATGTCATCCTGGATTATTTGGGTGCACTTTAAATCTAATGATAAGTGTCCTTAAACAGGCAAAACAGGAGAAGACAAAGAGAAGAAAGCCATATGAAGACAGACGAAGATTGGAATTATGATGCCACGAACCAAAGAACACATGGAGCCAGTAGAAGCTGAAAGAGGCAAGGAAGGATTATCCCCTAGAGCCTAACAAAACACAGCCCTGCCAACATCTTGATTTGAGATTTCTGGCCTTCAGAACTATAACACAATACATTTTTGTTGTTGTAAGCCACCAAGTTTGTGGTGATTTGTGGCAGTAGCCACAGGAAATTAATACAACTAGTAACGGCATTGAAACTATACAATAACTATAACACAAATATAGTTAAAAAAATGAAATATGTACTCTAACTGTATGGTTATTAAACAAAGGTAAGGTTATGGAACACTTACTAGTATTTTTTGAGCATTTTGTACCCAGAACTATCTCATATTCCTTTGTCATTTCAAAGTTATAGAAACATGCAAGGAGGACAAGACTATCCCAATTTTACAGCTGATAAAAGTGGATCTCAAAAGGGTTAGCATTTTTCCTGAAGATCACCGCCAGTAGGTAAGAGAGTAGGGATTTGTATCCAGGTCTGTCTGACGTCAAAACAGTTGGTCTTCCTAATGTGTCACTCAGCCTGTTCCACGTGGGGCTCATTTATTTTAAACCATCTCAAAATTACAGTAAACTGGTGGTATAGCTGGAGATAGTATAACACAAACTTTGGTTTCCAGAAACTTAGTGTCATTAAAGGCACTGTAATTTTCATCTTTTTATTTTAAAACATTCCTTCTGGAATCTTTTTTTTTCCTAGAAAAAGGCTACAAAGTAACTATGATTGAGTCATATTTGCATCCTCTTTTGCTTAATATCTTCAGAAAGATCTTTAGAAGCCTGTAAATTACTCATGAGAGAGATTTCAGTCATAAATAATTACAAAAAATTCACGAAATTATATTTGTCAAATACGAACTATAAATATAGATTGGTTAGACTAAGTTTGACAAAGTCTGACTGAAACTCTTAGCATATTTTGGGGAGGATTCTAAAATTTTCCATGCTTATCATGACCAGAAGAAGAATGTGCGTGGCATGAGAATTTATGCTAAAAAAAAAAATGCTTTATGGAATAATAACTTTGAGAAAAGCAGAATCATATTGTAATCACCCCCCAAAAGTTCTTCTTAAATTGCTGCTATGCTCCTGGCTCTCTCCTCAGACAAAGTGAACAAACTGCCAAGTTTGTGCACATTTGTTATTGTCATAGCAGAAAGTAAACTATTTTCATAAATATGCAAATACATCCTACCGGGCTTCTAGAATATTTCCAGCAACACTGCTGCAGTGTATGTATATTTCAAATCAAATGATATTAAAAGGAGGAGGAAGTGCAGAGAGTGCAGCTTGGAGACATTTCTGCCTAGGAAAGCTAGCAGTTAGAGCAGGGGATAGGCATGCAGGCCTGGGATAATAAACAGCACCAAGATAATCTGCTTAATTCTATCATCTTTCAAGCCTGAGGATGTCGTAAAGAAATGGGCTTTGTTTCTGTATGGGAAAAGTAGCGAAACAAGGACAATCTCTTTATGCTCTCACTGCTTCTGTGCTCAAGAGTTCTGTATTCTTTAGAGGAAAAGTACCACATAGATCCGAGACAAGAGCTTTCATTATACAAGATTGTATTTGTCGATTTACTTGTAGCAATTTTAGGGACTTTCTTTTCACCATTCTGTGAACTAAGGAAGCCAGGGGCCCTTGAGGACAGCCACTCAGAATGTCCCAGCCACACTGTTGAAGCAAAAGAGGCCTCCTTCAGTGTGGGTTGATTGAATGAATGAGAAGGAGAAGTAATGATAAGAGCAAACAAGACTGGGATTAAGTTCCTGCTCTACCACTCCCCAGCTATTTGATCTTGAATAAGCTCACAACATATCTGAGCCTCAGTTTCCTCATCTGAAACTCACTAGGCACTGGGCATGGCTTATATTAGCCACTGGATTCATGACAGCTGTTATTAAGTTCTCAAGATGGTAAGCTCCATAGCTGACCTTGACAGAATAGGCTTAGCAAGAAATTTTTTTTCACAGAAAAGATATTTTTGAGCACCTACAATGTCACATATGCTATGTCTGGTTTTTGAGATACACAGATGAAACCACATAGATCCTACTCTCACCATAGAGTGGAGAAATATATCCCCCAAATGACAATAATAAAGATAAAATGTATTATCTACTATTATAAAATATATTATTGTTAGTATTAAAACAATATAGTAAATGTTAAAACAGAGCTATTCACAAGAACCAATGGGAACACAGAAAAAGGAATGACAGGGAATTCAGGGAGATAGGGATAGTTTTGTAGGGGAGGAGGTAGTTGAACTTTTAATGATAATTGAACTTATAAAATAAGATTAAGAATATTTGGGCCTCACAGACGCTGCTGCCCCAGAGACACTCATGCCCAGCCACTGTCCACCTAGCAATGTTCTTTGTCATCGCTATTGATGGCGAGCCCCTGGGCTGTGTCTCCTTCAAGATGTTTGCAAAGTTCCAAAGACAACAGAAAACTTTCATGCTCTGAGCACTTGGGAGAAAGGATTTGGTTATAATGGTTTCTGCTTTCATAGAATTATTCCAGGATTTATGTGCCAGGGTGCTGACTTCACATACCATAATGGCACAGGTGGCAAGTCCATCTATGGGGAGAAATTTGATGATGAGAATTTCATACTGAAGCGTACGAGTCCTGGCATCTTGTCCATGGCAAATGCTGGACCCAACATGAGTAGTTCTTAGTTTTTCATCTGCACTGCCAAAACTGAGTGGTTGGATGGCAAGCATGCGGTCTTCAGCAAGCTGAAAGAGGGCATGAATATTGTGGAGGCCATGGAGTGCTTCAGGTCCAGCAATGGCAAGACTAGCAAGAAGATCACCAATGCTCACTGTGGACAACTCTAATAAATTTGACTTGTTTTATCTTAACCACTAGACCATTCCTTCTGTAGCTCACCTGAGCACTCCTCACCCACTCAGAAGACGCTATAATCTCTGTTCTCTCTGCAGTTCTTTGGGTTTCGGGTTTTCCTTGTCCCTCCAACGATAGCTGGGTTGCAGAGTTAAGTTATGATTATGAAATAAAAGTTAAACAAACAAAAAACTTTTGGAAATGGGCTGAGTTGAAGATCACAGGCCATTTCAGTGATAATGACTAACCACTGCAAAGACACAAGAGCAGTTACCAGTGTTCCTAGGAAGCTATAAAATCTCTTTGCCCCCCAATTTTTCCCCAACAGATGCTTCCCTTTCTGTTGAACACTATCCTACTCCATGCAAACATCCGTTAGAAGGTACAACACCAAGAGACTGAGGCCGTGGTTTGCATGGGTCATTAGACACAGTCGTCTGTGAGGGACCAAGTCCTGACAGTCAAGGTTGGGTGACATTCAACAAGGAAAGGGCCAGGTTCCATAACAATTCTTGTTTTTTATAAATTTGTCAAGGAGTAGTTCTAGTGAATTTGTGAGATTTAGAGCAATCTGTGTTTGAGGGGAAAATAAGTAGTTTCCTACATTTATTTACCCTGGACCAATCATTTGAGTCTTGAGCTCTTCTAAGAGAACTGCTGCCTATTCTCGTCCACCATCCACATTTGGATTTGGAGTTGAGCTGGGACAAGACCTGGAACTCCCCAAGTTAGATCTCTATTATGATGCACTCCCTAATCCCAGTTCCCTCTTCTGATTCTGTAAATACTCAAAAAGCCCTTTTGTAGAGATTTGTGAATAGCTCACCCTAAGACAGCACTTTAAAGATTACAGAAAATTGGAGCATAAATGATACTGGGAAAGTATCTAAATGGCATTCACCAATCTTTCTCTATCAGAATTGTGCTTCATGGCATACCAGAGCTTCCTTGGAAATGTTCTCAGGTGCTGCTAGGTATCCCCAGGAACAAGCAGGTCTCTAGGCTATTCGCTGCATTTCAAGCAAAATAACTTGTGCTTACCTGGTATTTATATTGAGTTCCAATGCAGTATTTTGTTTAAAGAAACTGTTTCTGACATTTCAAAAATTTGAAATTGATCTAGAGCAGTGGTTCTTAAATTTGAGCAGACATTCAAATCACCTGAAGGACTTATTAAAACAGATTGCTAGTCCTAGCCCCTAGAATTTCTGATTCAGTACATCTGAAATGGGGCTGGAGAATTTGAATTTCCAAGCTCCAGATGATGCTGATACTACTGGTTTGGAGATCACACTTTCAGAATAAATGATGTAAGAAGACAAAATTGGCTTGGGAGGAAGGGGCCCTAGATTCTAGGACTAAATATACTGCTAAGTAGGAGTAAATATTTTGAGAAAATCATACTTCCTCTCTGAGCTTAAAGTTCTACAACTACAGGATTGGTGGAGATGGGGAGGACATACTTTTTTAGATGCTGCTTGTGGAAAAATGACTCAGACAGGCTTAATAACAAAATGAAATTGATTGGTTCTTGAACTTGCGAAGTTCACATGTAGGTGTTTGACTTTATGCATGCTTAGACAATGTCATCAGAATTCTAAGCCCTTCTATCTCTGGGTTTAGTTTCATCTCAGGCAAGCTATCCCTCATGATGAAAAGAGAACCACTAGCAATGCCAGGAATATATTCGACCAGCTTAGCAACCTTAGAGAGTAACTCTTTCTCAATATTTCCAGCCCGAAGTATGAGGGCTGGAGCTCCTTTCTGGGAATGCATCTCATGAACCAACATGGGACTCTGTTGACCAGACCAAGGACACATTTAAACTCATACGGCTAAGAGTAGGGTAAACATAGTTCAGGCCACATGGACTGAAAGTGGAGGAGCGCTGATTCCACACGTTTACACCAAGATATCACTATCAGAAGAACAAGGAATGGTGAGGCAAAGTCAAAGATTGTAGCTCAGGCTGGGTAAATCAGATCAGTGTTTCTCAACTTTTTTTTTAAACCTGTGGACCAGCAGCTAAGAGGATTTTCTAAAACTTTCTTTAAAGAGGTTCAAGTGTTAAAAGTCATTGGAAGCTTTTTATTTATTTATTTTTTTAAATTACGTTGGCTATTTTGCATGCTTTTCAAATACCGCTCCCTTCCCCAGGGCTGAAATTTCCTGGACGAGGTCAGGGAAGGTGTTGCCAGTGAGTGAGTGAGTATCTGAGAGTCAGTCAGACCTGAGTTTGAATCTCAGAATCACTATTGACTATTCACCTTGTTCTTTCCATTTCTATGGAATGAGGATATCAATCTCTATCTTCTAGGGTGATGGTGGGCATCAAATTAGATGATGTATGCAAAGCACCTACTCCCTGTAGAGACTCAACAGATAAAAACTGTATTTATTATTTTGTCACAGTTGGCTGGCTCTTTTGGTCAAAATGGTCTAGATACCAACTAAAAGCTTAGGATTATTTCAATCTATGGACTGCTTAGACCCAGACAGTCAATTCTAATAAAGTCATCCATTTGACAGATTCAGGCTTGTTTTTTTTGTTTTTCCCCTCAACTTTCAGCCAATCCCGTCATCTTTTAAATAAGGAATCTGGAGCATTTCTAGGAGTTTATAAAATAAAGTGGAAAGCAGCCTGGATGAGGTGAACATAAAAAATAGAAAACAAAGAGAACCTGAAATCAGTGGGAAACTTCATTATCTTTAATTAGCATATTTACGTGAAGCTTGGAAGCTGCTCCTTCCCTGAAACATTGCATTTTATTAAAAGCTGTTTAGAGCTCATAACCATTCTGCTGATTTTCTCAAAACACGATTTCCTTATAGGCCAGTGCTAAACTGTGCATACGAAATGAGCTCAACTTAATGTTGTGTTAAAAGAATTTGGTCTCCAGAGCTGTCTCTCTTCTTAATAATATGTAATCATACTCTATCTATTTAGTTTTCATTTAACTTGCCCCATGCAGGCAATGAATCCAGTTTAATTAAATATGCTTTTAAATAGTTGAATGGCACTCATCTGTACCTAGCAAGCCTCCCTTTCATCCTATTAAGACCCCCTCAAGATATAAAAACCCAATAAAGAAGCTATATAAGATGTATGTCTGATAATGCAAAGGAAGTCTGACATTTGCTCTGTAATTTAGTGAAACCTGCAGTAGCTTTTGGGTACACTGTCATAGCTGAATGAAGCCAGTGTGGGCCTCTTGGGTTCTAGAAGGCAGATTTTGGACCAGTCGTCATAAACAGTACATCTGGAGATGATTGGTGATGCTCTGAATTGGAGCCAGCCAAACTGAGGCCCACGGAGACACTGAACTGCTACCCACAGAGGCTCTCAGACGGTCTCTGAGAGGGCATGGCCCATGCCTCTGGTCATATTTTCCAGGGACACTGGGTAGATGGGGCTGAAGTTTCTCCTGTTACAAGATTTGGAAAAAGGGCAGTGAAGACAATTCTGAAAATTGAGAGAGTAGCAGCAGGTGGTATTTTCCATTCAAGAAAGGATAATATTAGAATAGAGAAATGTTAAAGTGATCATACTAATCCCTGAGTCCCTCAGTTAAAGAATGGGCTCTATTCAACCAAGTACTTCATTATTCATTCATTTAACACATTATTTATTCAGTGACTGTCAATCACTAGCCCCTATTACTGATCAGGGATACAACGGCAAATGGAACAAAGTCCCTGAACTCTTCAAGGTTATAGTCTAGTTGGGGGAGACAGAGAATAAATAAAACAAGCAGACAACAAGCAAATAAATACAGTGTCAGGTAGTGAGAAGAAATAAAATAAATCACGTTAAAAGAGAGCCAAATAAAAGGGGTAGGGAGTTGCAGGGCAGGGTGGATGTAATGTCACTCAAGACCTCTTCTGTTAGATAATATTTTGTAGGATCAGATTTGACACACTCTTGTGGGTTACATACATGGGGCTAAGTGCAGTGCTGGGGTCTTTAACATAGGACATTGGAGATCTGGCTATAATTTATGACACTCCATTAGTTAATTTAGTAGATTAGGTTAACTGGGTGGGGACTCCTTTCTTTATTTGTATCCTTGCTCACCAGAATTAAGAGGACTTTTCCCAATTATTCTCTCTGACATTTACAAGTGCCATATTATGTTGTTCTCTATGCGTTCTAGTATGTATAAGTCTTGTCTACCTAGTAAGAAGATAAGTTTTTTTTTTTAACAATGGAGATTCAGCCTCTTAGTTATTATTTCCCACCCAGCAAGAATATCTATGTAATACAGGGTAACACAAACTTCCAAAATGATCGATGATTTTAAAAAATTTACATTTTAGTACTTTATGCTTTTTGAATAAGTGGATATGTATCATCCCTGTGTGGTAGAGAAGCTCTGCAAGAAATGTCTTGATATGTGGTTTTGAACAAACCTTTCATTCATTCATTCATTCATTCAATAAATATGATTCCAGTGCCAGGATTAATTTCCCTGGAATTCAATTTCCTCATCTAAAAATAAGTGACATTAATGTGCATTTTGCATGAAAGATGTGAAGATGGTATGATAATATAGGTTAAATTACTGTCACAGTACACTTAATAGATGCCCTAACAAGAGCCATTCATGAGTACTGATGTGTGTCAGGGATAGATATAGATATTATACAAAAGAAACAGTTACAGGCCAGGTCATGATGAACTTTATAAGCTAATTGTGATGAGGGTTGCTTGAAGTGTTTTGAGCAAAAAAAAAGTCTGCATAGAGAACACATTAAAAGGGGACGAAAGTAGAAAAACTATTAGGTTAACTGTTGCAATATTCTACGTAGGAAATGATGGTGGTTAAGGTATGACAAAGGAGATGAAGAGAAGGTACAGCCACAGGATATGGTGGACAGGACTTGGTGATGAAATTAATGTAGGAAATAAGGGAAAAGAAAGAGACTCCCAGTTTTCTGAGTTAAGCGATGGCACCATTTTCTAAGGGAAGTAACACCCAAGAATAAGTAGTTTGGCTTTTAGTTTTGCATTTATATTGAGATTCTTAATGAAAGCATAGGCTTGAGCGCAGAAGATAATGCTAGACAAGAGAATAAGCCTGGGACCACTAGCAATAGATGATATTTATAAAACCATGGGAGGAAATGAGATCACCTGGAACTAAAGTGAAGTGTGATATAAGAGGTCTCTGAGGAACTGCACAATTTAAGGACTATGTAAAAGGAAGAAGTGTTGCGACTGAAGACCAGAAACACAGAAGGAAAACCACAGAAGAGGAAGGTTGAAACCTGCTCTGTGGTAAAGTTAGGCAAGAATTTAGTAAAAGAGGTGATTGAAGACTTTAAAGGCAAGTTTAGAGTCAAAGAGGCAAATTAGTTTGGAATAAATATGAGAATAAAAGGGAAGTAACAAAATGGAGACATTTTTCAGGAAAGAGTTATTGAGACCTACTATATGCCAGGTGCTGTTCTACATTCTGAGGCTAGAGTATTAAATTGAAAATCAAAAACCAAAACAGAAAACATGTCTGATGGCACTTCTTTTATAGAGGCGAGACAGACAATAAGCATAATTAAATATATAATATCTCGGGTGTAAAAATAAAGTGGCATTAGGGGGACAAGACTACTGAGTGGGGGTGGTTGTGGTTTTATATAGGGCAGTTCTCTCTTATAAGGTTAATGTTGGAGCACAGACCTATGGGAAGTAAGAGGAAGAGCACGCAGCATGGGAATATCTATGAGAGCACATTCCAGGCAGAAGGAGAAGCATGTACAAAAGACCTGAGACAGCTGCAGTCGGAGTATTTTTGAGAAAAAATAATGAAGCCAGATTGACCGAAGTAAAGTTTATAAAGCGAAAAGTGATAGGAGATGAGATCAGAGTGGTGATGGGGTGGGGGTGGGGCAGATCATGTCAGGATTTGAAACCTTTTTTCAAAACGTAGTTTTTAGTTCAGAGATGGGAAGCCACTGGGGGTGGTGGTTTTATCAGCAGAGGCTGCTGCAGGGAGACAGGGTAGAAGAAGCAAGAAGAGCAATCAAGTGGCCACTGCAGTGGTCAGGTAAGGGATGAGAGCAGCTTGCACTAGGTGGTGGTGGTTGATATGGTGAAAAAAAGTAAAATTCTGGAAATATTTTGAAGCTACAGCCAATGTAATTTGCTATTAAATTGAATGTTAAGTATGAGTGAAAGAGAAAAGTTAAGAATGACTTGGTAGATGATTTAAGAAGTTAACTGTGAAAGGGAGTTGAAAATATTAGGCAGTGGCTGAATGAGGATAGGGATCAATGTGGTGGTTTAAAAACATGTTTGAATGCTAATAAGAATCTACTAAATTTGAAGGAGAATACTTCAAATTTAATAGAAAGAAGACATACCTGATATAGAGAGTTCCCTGGGAATATTAGTGGGAATCTGAATATCTGGGAGCCTTAATAGCTGTAAAGGATACTTTTTTCCTTTAAAGAAGAAGGAAAGAAGAAGAAGATGGGTTTTTATGTAGAAAAATTGATAGATTTGATAGCAAAAAGGTGGGTGTCCACTTTCATCATTTCTGTTTTTTATTTTTGTGATATGAGGCAAGGTTTTCAAGTTAGTGAAATTGAGTAGAGGGGACAATTTGGTATTATGGAGAGAGTGAGGAATATATAAACTATATTTTAAAGCACATGGAAGAATTTGCTTAGTAGCATAGCCCAGTTAGAATGTTAAGCACTTTTAAAAGCTCAATTAAAATTTGGGATCATGGGTTTACAATCACATTTTCATACAGATAGGTAGGAGATGGGTAGTTAAAGTGAAATGGAGCTGAAGGCCATTTGAAATGAAGAGATAATTTGAGGTACTGAGAAACCAATGGGCTGCCCAAGCCATAGACATTGTCTTTGAAGTTTTCTGGGATTGGGGTCAAAGTTGAGGTGGACATTAAGACAATGAACAGGGGAATAAAATATTCAGTGGATGAGAGGCAATGTCTCAGTGTTGGTAAAGGATCAATAGGATGGCATGGAAGGATTCCATCCTCCTCAAAGGAGTATGGAATGGTCTGGAATTAGCCTCAAGGAGAAAGGGAGACAAGTCTACCTCTTATCTCTACTATGAGATAAAACTACCCTCTCCGTCAGTAGGCTATAGGAAACAGGTTCACACAGAACAAAAAGATGGAAGGAATTGTGCAAAATAAGACTGAAGGTGAGGAGAATTTTATTTTGGGGGTCATGTGCTCCAGAGAAATAGTGGAAGGGTTTGGGAAAAGGGGGTGAGGAAAGGAAGCCTCAGTATTGAGAGTGGAATGGGTGTAAAAAGTCAGAATATGATGTTTACATGTCAATATATAATGACATGAGTATCATGATAGAGAATAGTGTTCATTAGGCCTCACAGGATCTGTGTCCTGGAGGTAAGGGCCAGTGTGTTATGAGAGGTCTGCACCTCCTTTACTTTCCAGCCCGCTGGTATTAGAAGCTTCAATGAGTGTAATTACAGTTAGCAGGCATGAGAGAGCTCAAAATATGTGGTTTTTCACTGGGGGACAGCTGACTCTTGGTCACAGGTCTAGTGCTTCCTCTTCCTAGTCCAGTTGGGCTGGTATAAATGGAAAATGAGCCCCACAGACAAAACTATCACTAAATGACTTTACTGTCAAGAAACACTCAGGTGGTCTATGGCTATGCTACCCTGAACAAGCACGATCTCATATGATTTCAGAAGCTAAGCAGAGTCAGGCCTAGTTAGTACTTGGATGGGAGACCACCTAGGAAGATCAGATGCTTCAGGTGTAAAAAATAAAAAAAAATAAGAGATTGTAAACTGACAAGGTCCTTGCAATTTGTGAGGTCAACCAAGGGTTGCCTCGCCCGAAAAAAAAAGAAAAGGAAAAAAAAATACACTCAGGTTAACAGCACAGAGGACAGTGCAAGTTGGCAAGTGGCAAAAATGAGCTTCTCAAATGAGTTTCTGCTCTGTGGAAATGCTTTCAGCCAGAGAGGACACAGCCTATGAACATTCAATGGAAATGAATGTTCTGGTGACTTGTGCATATACAGTCACTTAGCGTTCTCTGTGGTCTCCTGCTGCTACACATTCCCTCTCCTTGCTAGTCACGAGCAGCTTCTTTAGGAAAACTCATGTGCAACAGAAAATAGATCCATAGGAAAATCTCATCTACTGAAAATAGTTAACACTTTGCACTTCTCAGATCAAAGATCATAAGGAAAGAAAGATGAAAATTTGTTAATAATTGGGAGAGTCAGATTAATGTATGCATTCTACCAAGAATTTCCTATTCCATTAATTGCAAAAGGCAAAACAACTTCCCCTACTCTCTCCACTCTAGAGAGTAGAGTGCCAGCAACAAAACAGTTACTAGGTAGGACAAGAAACACTCATTATAAGAGCTCCAAAATCTCTACTTCAGTTGCTAGCTCTTCATGGGCTCATTTAACTAGAACTCTACCGAAAGTGTGACATTTTGGTTTGCCCTTAACAGCCACGGGGAAAGATAAGAAGTGAAAAGTGAACTTTCCTCTTTGCATTCACTGACTGAAATATCATCTAAGTTCTGAATTTGCAATAACCAGTGTGG
>NW_006442484.1:16502378-16522318 GCF_000325575.1 Pteropus alecto
AACGGATAAATTGGACAGAAGAGCACAGTTTTTTGGACACATTTGCAGGATTGGTATGAAAGTCATGCATGCTTTTTTGGAACTAGATTCTAGAAATTGAGTTCTACAGATTTTAAACTTACTATCTATACTACACACAATTTTCTAAACTGAGTCTCAGAGAAAGGAAGTGATCAAGACATAGAAATGATCAAGTGAATTAAAGTACAGTTTTGACTAAAAGACTTTAAACAGGACAACAGATTACTCAGATACTCCTCACTTCCAAGAAAGAAAGTGAAATGAGAAAAGGCAGGTAATTAGTGGTCTATTTTCACCTCATTGATACCTCAATATGATGGATTTTAGAAGAACATAACTTATATAAAGTACTATATTGAAGATTTTAAAAGTCAAAATAAATTAATAAAAGGTTAAAAGACCACTGATTAAATAATGGAATGGATTAATAAGGTTGTAATATTCAGATTATGTTCTTGGTCTGAGCATTTTTTAGGTATTTCTCACTTATACTCATCATTCCAGGGCATTGGCTCTGGCTTTAGCCTGCCACAGTTCAAATTCTGACTTCAACATGTATCAGGTGACTTTAGACAAGTTACTTAACCCAAGTCTCAACTTCCTCACCTGTAAAATGGGAATAATGAGAACAGTGGTCCCAGACAGCTGCTATGGTGATTACATGAATAACGTAGGTTAAGTGCTTAGTATAATGTATGATACGGAGTAAGTTCTTAAAAATAATTTAAATAACTGTTAGTAAAACTGAAAGGAACTTCAGTCATTGAGGTGATGTGCGAGTAGGATGTAAGCCTGTACAGAAGGTTATAGAGCCATATGTGAATATAAACGGCCAAGGTGAAGTGGGGACTCTGCGATATATGCCACTCACTCAGAACAGCAATGGAAATGTGAGACTTCTTGCTCAAAAACCGTGCCATTAAAAGTACTAAAATACAAAGTAATTACCTTTCTTCTTTGTATGACCTTTACTCAAGTATATGCTCCATTGTCCTGTGGACTTCACTTATAAAACTCACATTCAAAGATTAAATTTTTAAGTTTCAAAACAGCAATGGAATAGCATTAAACTAAGTGTGAGGATCTTCTGAGGCCCTGCTCTCACCAGTAATCAATAAATGGTTAGAAGTAGTGATCACTAAGGAGAATAAATTAATTAGGACTTTTCAAATCTATGAGAACAAGTCAAAAAGTCTCAACTGTTTTTCTGCTGGACAGATCATCTAGATTGTTTTTTCTATTTAGGAATATAGCTAGATTATCAACCAGTCTCATACTTTGTTATGGTATGCAGAATCTACTCACACACACAAAGGTATCCAGAGAAAACTGTATACCAGGTTATTAGGTAAATGTCCCTCAGATGAAGCTACCCAATACAACCTTAAAATTAGTTATAACTTCTCAAGAAACACTGCAGATCTAAGCTGTGCCCCCTAAATTGGATTAATAGAATTAACTCATAGGATTTGCCTGCCTAAGCCATATGGAGCCCTAACTGCTAATTTGGGAACTTTATTAAATAATGGATTAGGATTCAAAGGGAATGCTTCGGGAGGTGGCTAGTGATAGTTTGGTCAAATGAGACCATTAATATTGGACAAGGTTATCTCTTGGGTCTGAGTGGGCTTGTTTCAGCTATCCCACTACCCAACTCATAAGCAGTAAGGCAGAGATAACAAGTCCATATAGACTAAATAGCCAAGAACAGATGAAGAGCAAGTTAATTGTACAGTAATTAGGAACAAAGCCAGAGCAGCACCCACAGATGTCCAGTGTTAAAGAGAGGCAAAGACAAGTGTCGGTATTTGGAAAAAATCAACGGTTTGAACAAGCTATTTTTAGGCTACAAGTGGGGAGGAAGGTGACACAGAAAAGATTAGCTCTTGAGCTGGATTTGTTTATAGATATAGTAAAATATTTGCTAAGCTTCCCTCCCCTTTTATATATAGTAATTAACACTGGAATTGTGTTGTTTCCCAACATGACTGTGAAAATTTGCAAAGTAATCATTTTGAAAAGGGGAGCTTGAAAAAAAAGTCTGTCTGACGCTTATGAGGAAAGCAAAGGATGGTGTCTTTGAGTAGTTCCTTAGATGAAAGAGATCTGGTTCCAGTTTTACTTCTGCTGTTTACTCTATATAACTTATAAGGCCTCACTTCCTCACTGACCTTCAGGGTACTTCCTTGTCAAATTAAATGACTGGGCAATTTCCAAATTTCTTCCAGGTCAAACGTTCAGTGATCTCACCCTCAAAAGAATCCTGAGAGACATCGGATGAATAAATGGCAACCCAAATGTCTCCTATTTGGTTCCTGAAGTCAGCTCTCTTAGCTCACTGTCATCTTTCTCTGAAAGATCAGGAAAGTTTCCTCTTTTTTCCTGTAAAAAGAGGTTATTCTACTTCTCTTCTGGACCATGAGGCCATACTCAACTGGGTTGTTACATGTATTGTTTTTAGGGAACCCCTACACTTCAGAGTTTGTAATATTTCAGGAACCCTTTGTAAAGATGAATGTTACTTGAAAAGATAACTCAGTATTTTATTAAAATCCTTTATTGTCTATGCCTAATTAACAAAGGGCAAGGTATGAGACAAAATAAAAATTAATATTTAACAGAATCCAACAAATATTTTCTGAAAGTCTGCTCTATATAAGCAACTTACCTATGTGTGAGGGAACGCAAGCTGAAGCCAACTCTGACTTCTAGAAAGAAATCCACAGCGGAGCTGATAGAAGAAGAAATAGCTTATATGTAACTCTAATACAAACCAGTCCATGAAATAAATAGTAATGAGTGTTATAACAGGAAAACAAAGCACCATGGTGTTGGAGGGGGAGTAGTGGTGGTGGTGGTGCTGGGGTACTCTGGAAGCATTTGCATTTCACTTTGATTTGGAGGTTGAGTCAAATTTCAACCATGAGAAAAGTAAAGGGAAAACAACAAAAAAATAATGAAATGGCTAATATTTTCTGATTATTTACTTGATAGTATTGAAGTTTCTCATTTTAATGTAGAAAACTTGACCAAAGTTTCTTATCTATGACATTTCAGATCCAAAACATAAAGACATTTTTGGCATCAAGGCCTGAATTCATGATACTTGGAGGCATAAATAGAATTGTGTATTTGAGCAAAGCCTGTAGTATCCAGTGTGGTCATTGCATCTGGTGAGGGAAAGAATGTAGTATAAAAATGGAGAGATAATTTAGTCCAGATGTCAGAAGGCTTTGATCATCTGACAATATTGTACACTATTCTATTTGAATAAGAGAATTCTTAATACTGTACTTTGTAGGGGCAGGCAGAGAACTTTATCATGGTACTCCATTAAATATTAAGACGTGGGTCCCTCAAGTATGCTAGTGACTCAATGCACCTTCAAAATAATTTGCTTTTAATATATATTCAACACTTAAAAGAGAGATTGATCACATGTGTGGGAAAAGTTGAATAAAGGAAACCTATATTGGAAGTGGTTGGCCTTGCATGTGTTTTTTTCTGAGTTCACATCCCAAGCATGTAAATAAAAAAAAAAAAAAAACACCTTTCCATTAACTTGAAAAAGAAAGAAAAACCCTTATAAATTATTTACTGACATCAATCATTATTGAATCAAGTCTTTAAAGGTTCTCATTCCTCCTCCAAGGTTCTTAGTAGCATACTAGATATTTGTCATGTTTTCTGGCTAAGATTTTTCCAACACTATCCCCTAAGGGAGAAGCCAGAGGACTGGCTTTGTCAGCATCCTTGTAGCTAGAATTCAGTCATGTTCTCTGGACTCCACCAACTGGCTGCACCTTTGCAAAATTGTGATAGAAAGTAAGTAGCGGCAAAAGAAGACCTACACAGAATCTATTTTTATGTTGTTGCTGTATTGCAAGATTAAAGGAGATATGTCCAGCATTTGGGGTCTGTGGTAGTTGCAGAAGATGCAAAGTTGCTTTGCTTGGGTAGAAAAGGCATCAGTACAGGCAGCAATAGTGGTTACAGAAGCAATGACATCCTGACGCACAAGTGGTGGTGGTACAAATCATTCTGTCTGCTGTGCAGTGGCCTCAGCTGCAGTTTTCTCACCAGAATGGTAATTATAGTGTGGTCTTGGGGCATTGTCCTGAAAAAACTTAGCTCTAGCTTGCTTTCAGTGATGCTGTGATCGGCTAAATACCTTTTCAATAAATTCCTTTTCTGTTTAACTGTCCTGAGCGAGCTTCTGCGGCTTGGAACTACAATCCTCATCTGGCGGACAATGTCCTTTCTTTTCTGATAAATTCGACTTTTTCCACCTTGTTACAGAGCTAGAGATGTTTCAACCCTCAACTGACAATTTGGCAGGTTGAATGGATGGGTGCCTCAGCTGTTGTGCCAACCCATGATTGAACCTGGAGCTGAATACTGGAAGGAACAACTCCAGGAGGGCGGCCAAGGAGTGGTGATCATCATGTAGCAGAAAAATGGGACAGGAGATCACCAGAATGGAGGTTTAATTCTGGGATTAAAAAATATTAGGCTCCAATTCACAATTTTTCTTGGGCTAAACTTGAGTACAACTTAGTAACATTTGAATTGCCAGTCGTTTCCATTTCTGCATTCACACCACACAGAGCACATATCTTTACAATAACATGTCACATTGATTTACGTGTCCATTTCTACCACTTGACTGAAGCCAGAACCATGACATCATTGTATGTACATCATTGTATGTAGTACTGATTGTTCAACTTCATGGGAAACCCAATAAAATGTATCTCTTGTTCCCACTCCCAAAATTCTGAAAAAAATTGATAAATAAGATAAAGGAGTAACAGCATTTTCCTAAAAACTTCCTATTAACCCTTTTAATGTATAACAATCCTGTGAAAGTAGGCACAGATATTATGCCATTTTATGCTTGGGGAAACTGAGAAATAGAGATGCTAAGTAATTTGACAAGATCGCCTATCTTATGTGAAGAAATCTTTCCAGTATCCACAACAAGGCAGAGAGAGGTCAAAATGCCAACTTTTTTAAATTGTAGAGGGGATAGAAATTGTGGTTGAAATGAAAAGCAACTGTTCATTTCATAATACTGCACCCCGGTCTTGAATAATGTGAGAAAACTGTAACCCTCCACAAGAGGAGCCTGAAGCACTAAGCTTAGCTCATGGCCAAGAGTAGAGAAGAATACATGTTCTCTGAAGGCAGAGCGATCCCAAAAAGAGAGCAAGAAGGGCCTGAGCACCTCAGTACCTCTCCCTGTGTCACCAATCCGATCGTTCACTTCATCTGCCTTGGAGAGGAATAAGTAAGATGGGAGGAGAGAAGCCAAGAGGTTGTGCTGATGGATGTCACTTCCCTTGGAAAAATGAACGAGGATAAAAGATGCTTCCCAATCAACATTCCCAATGTATTGGTTTTTTAAACCCACTTGGCTTAATCTTAAATATACTGTCAAAACAATATGGTTATCTCCTTGGGAGAGGAAATTGGCAGCCCATTAGGGTGATCTGATTTTACCTTCATAAAGCTCTCCCCCATACCAATCACTCCTCCACTGAGGACCCTCCTGAGGTTGCTGATGACAGTGTAAGTGTTTCCCCACTGAAATAAGACATTAATTAAACTAATGCTAAGGCCACTGCGGCCAACTGAAATTTGTTTGCCTACTATTTCCCAATCGTGCATTCTGTTCAAGCACATTGCCTAATATAACTCACCAGGAAACAAAATTAACCCAATAATAAAATTCCTAATACTTAAATATAAACTCTCTTCCAGGATCAAATTCCTTGGGAGAAGATTAGATCATCTTGAAAATTCAAGTTCAAATACATCAAAATTCAAAGTAATTAAAGTCCAAAATCAAATATTCTTATCGTTAGGTATGAAAAACCCAAAGAAAGTATAGTTCTTTCTGTATTCTGCTTTTAGTTGAACATGTTTTCCCAATGCCTGAATAGAGTTTGGTTCCCTTAGAAGCCCCAGTCTGTGTTGTCCATCACTAGAATACAGGTAGTTTCTTTGGACGACAGAAGTTGAATTTGTTCCACTTTAAGTCTGGCATGTACCTCACTTTTTAAAGCATTTAAAGATGTATTAGGACATAAGAGATTATTCCAGCCCTGCTGCAAACCTAGCTATGGAAAAACAAAGATGATTTCTAGTCCTCAAGCCTTCATCCCTGACAAAGAAACCTAGAACTTAGGGCTGCCAAAGAATACAGCAAAGATACAATGATATTTGAAAAAAAATGAGTACATGGTGAAAATTTCGATTTTAGCTCCAAAGGATTTCAATTAGACCATGCCTATTTAAGAAAACCATCATTTGTAAATTTAAACTCAATTGGGAGATCTTTTTCAAGGTTAATTTGGGCACTGAACCTGGACCATAACTGAGAGGGAACTCCATCTAAGGGTCCTGTCTCCTAAGCCAAAAAGTGCCATTTCCTGTTTCATATCATATCCAAGATCCTACTACTCATTTAGTTATTTCTCCTTAGTCTCCTGTAGGTGGTAACAGTTCCTCAGTCTTTCTTTGTCTTTCATGACCTTGGCACTTTGTCCAGTTCTCTTGCTAAATGTCCCTCAGTTTTGGTTTGTCCGATGCCTTCTCACGATTAGACTGAAATTAGGCATTTTGGGCAAGAACACCACATAAATATTATGTTCTTTTCAGAGAATTATAGTATAGGGTTCATAATTTTGATATGTCTTATTACCACTGGTGTTGACTTCTATCTACTACAAGGCACTTTCTGCTGAATTTTTCTGCTGTTCAATTACTGTCTCTGCTATTATAGTTAACATGTCTCTTGGGGGAGAAACTTTGTGACTGTGTAAATCTTGTTTGTTCTAAAGCTTTTACCCACCAATTTTACCATTCAACGGTGAATCTTATCTGCAACAGCTACTGCTGATGATCTGTTTCTCATTTTTTTCCCCTTTGCATTAAATATCTATCCCTACTTTTTCCTCTTGGCTGATTTCTATTCATCCTGCACATACCAGCTCAAGATGGTTTCTCCTCTGGGAAACCTTACCTGGCAGCCCCAGGCAGATGAAGGATTCCTTTCATACACAACTTAACAATCCATACACAACTTCATAATACATATCACCATGTATTGGCTGTTTTTGTTTCCCTTTGAGTCACCTCACATGAACTTTTTGAGGGAGACCTCACTGTCTTGTCATTTTTTTCTACCAATGCCTAGCACAGTGTCTGGTCTATAATAGTTATTCAATACATGTTTGGAGAATAAATTAATGAATGAATACATCTATTATATTCTTTCCAAAATTCATTTCCAGGCTGAAAATTTTAGCTTTTGTTGTTACAGCTAAAGAATAATGCTCATTTCTAAATACATAATTCTGATGTTCTGCCAAAATTTTATGCCTTTGGGAAATTTACTTCATCATGTTCCCAGCGTAAGCCTTATTTAATCTTCTAAAAACCAAACTAAAATATTCTACTTGCTGCTTTTTTTCTACCTCTTCTCAATTATACAATGACCTACCTTTTACTCCTCCACTTGTGATTCAGTTTTTAAGTAGTTTATTTTCAGGGACAGAAAAGAAGAATCTGCTCTTTCTTTCCTTTTGCTAAACCTCTTCGTGTTTCCTACTCTGATCCTGACATTGGGCTTCCTCAATCCTCGGTGATACTTTTCCTCCGGTGTGTTTGCTCTATTCTGTAAATTTGAGAGAGGTTTTCTAAAACTGCCTTTATTCCCCTGAAGAAGCAAACAGTGAAAACTGACTCTGTGGCTAACAGTTCTCATTATTATTATTACATAATCCATTATTTGGATCATTAAAACAGGAGACCAGGCACACATGTGGATAAATAGCCTTCCTGTCCTTGTGCCCACAGACATGTCAGCAGTAACTAATATAATTGTAGATGCTAAAAGGAACTTTTCTTCTATAATCATCATCATCATCATTCTCATCATCTTCATCATTAAAACCTATACTACATCTTGTATGTTCTGCACAGAACCATACCTACCATGCCTAATCTCTAACATCACTCCTTTGAACCCTCTTAGCACTTTGGACCATCATAATACCTCATTTTAGTAGTTACTTTACACTGACTGTTGCCTTTTGGAACTTTATCTCACCCTTCTTGATTTACTATCTCCCTACCTGCACTAGACCAGGAATTCCTTAAAGGCTGAGATTGAGGTTTATGCTCTCTTTATTATTAGTTATTGCTATTCTGAGAATTATTAGTTATTGCTATTTGCAGAATAGCAATAACTAATCATAACTAATAGAAGTTATTATTAGTTATTAGTTATAGCAATAACTAACTAATTATTAGTTATTAGTTATAGCAATAACTAACAATAACTAATAGAAGTTCAGTAACTATTTGTGGAATTAAATTAGCTTGTCTTTCATCTAAAACAAAAAACAAAGCAACTGATAAGTTGGGGATAGACATGTAAGGAATTAACAATTACAGAATTATAACTTGGCATTTTCATTGATAGAATGCTCTAGATGAGCAACATTTTAAGTATAGAGAAGCTTCTAGAAGTTCTGAGAAGTTAGAGAAAGAAATCAACAATTGACATTTTAACAAGAAACATAGACTCTAAAATGAGACCTGAAAATACCAAAGATTCATTTGGACTTGATTTATGTAATACATTTCTAATAGTTGGCAACATTCAACAAAAGAAATAGTCTAAATGTCATTCTTTTTGCCTTCAAAGCAATATTAATTTTAAGAAGCTATCTCCTCTTAATTCCTATTGACAATGTCTCAGTTCTGATCTTCATTATTTTCTTCTGGATAACTGCAATACTTTCAAATGATTTTCTTGCTCCAGTTTCTTCTCCCTTCAATTCATAAGAGATGGCTCTCCATTGATCATAAGATCAATTATTAATTCCTTTTCACAGCATACTAGATGCTTCAATCTATTGGCCACCAAACTATTTTGTTCTGTTCTCCTATTCTCCTTACGCGAGTTGTACTCTAGCCACACAGAACTTCACAAATTTCCAGAAAGCAGTATAGCATGCTTTTAAGCTTTCTACACATTTCCTCATGCTGTTTCTACAATGTGAAATGCTCACCACTTTCATCTGATCCTCCAAGGACCCAGCTCAAAAAAATATTATCCCCTCAGTGAGACATTCTTTAAGTTTACAAGGCAGAATTGATCTGTCTAAATCATATGCCATAGAACTCAGTCTGTACCTTTATAATAACATTTGGCATGTGTTAGAATTCTTTGTTTACCAAACCAAAGTTCCCAAAGACTAAAAGCTATTTATCTCTGCATCACCAATTCCTAGAGGGAGACTGACCATAGGAGGCTAGGCTACTGCAATAAACTCTGAAATCTCTGTGATCTATCATGAGAGGTTAAAGTTTACTCATGATATATCAACACGATGTGGGAAGGAAGGAGATTCTGTTCCACACAATTGCTCAGGGACCCAGGCTCCTTATTTCTTATGATGCCACAATGTTCAACATGGGGACTCATCATGCTTGCCACAGAAACAGTAAGTGGAAGATTGTGTGTGGGAGATTTTTATGGGTGAGACCTAGAGGTGGCATACACAACACTAAATCACATTCCATTGCCATTTCAGTCACAGACCTGACCTAATTTCAAGGGGAAAGGTAGTTTAGTTGTGTTTCCAGAGAAGAGAAAAATATGGATGTTGGAGTGCGCAGCATTCTCGGCCATCGTGTGCAATAAATGAGTGCAGAATGAATACAATGAAAAACTACTTTCTAATCTGAAGCTATTGTGGTTAGATTGGAAGAGACAAAGAAAATAAATTCAAACAAGAAAGTCCAAGTTTCAGGCTATAGCAATGCAAGCTACTTACTAGCTCTGTTGCCATAACAAATCTTCAAAGTCATCTGAGCTTCAAGTTCCTCTTCTGAAAATGGAGTTGGTATGGGGATTAATTGAGGTAATACATGAAAAGCATCTGGCATATAGGAAGAGCTATTTAATAATTATCCTTATTTCATTCAAATCATTTTTTTTTAACAATCTTCAATGTGTTAGTTCAATGTTCCAACTATCAGAAATAAAAAGATCTATTTAAAATATTCCTTAAGTTTAGGGAATTCACAGACCAGTTGTTGGGGCATAATTACAGACAAGGAAATAGACATTTAAAATACATCATGATAGGCAGGCTCTTCATAAAGGACCATATCAAAATATTCAATAAACATATGAAAATGTGCTCACATCACTAGTCACCAGAAAAATGCAAATTAAAGCCACAGTGAGTTCCCATTACATACTCACCAGAATGAATAAAATTTAAAAGATGAACACTACTGTTAGAAAGTATATGGAGCAACTGTAAATTTCTTACCCAGTGGAGTAAGTATAAATTGGTCCAACAACATAGAAACACATTTTTAAAGTACCTACTAGATCTCAATATTCACTTATCCCATGACCTAGCAATCTCACTCCTAGACATACACCCAACAAAATGAGTGTTTACATCCACCATAATATACAGGAATATCCACAGCATCTTTATTCATAAAAGTCCTAACCTGGAAAGAAACAAAATTGTCTGGGAAGAAGCCTGAGGGAATTTTCGGGGGCATGGAAATGTTCCTTTGTTATAGATATAGGTAACACTGGTATATATATTTGTCAAAACTGATAGAACTATATACCTAAGATCTGCACATTTCAATGTGTATAAATTATGCCTTAATAACAATAATGAAAATAACAATAAAATAAAAGTATAAAGCAGGTGTTTGCAAATTGGCAGTTACAAGAATCTCTTAGCTTACCTCAGTTTTAGTTGTTTCTGATGATGACTCCTGTACCTTAAGGTACGCCACAGACCCTCATGCATCCACTATTTATGCATCCATTTATTAATGACACAGATCATCTCAAGAATTCTCTCCACATTGCGAAAATTATTATTATTAAAAAGTCATCCTCACTTTTAGCTGCTAGACAATCTAGCCTTTGTGGAATCCCACTGTGAGTTCTGCATACTACCTAGACACATACATTTTAAGGCAGAACACCAAAGCATACCCTTTATTTTGGTCAAGAATCGAAACTTTCATATTGAATCATATATATTAGTCTTCTTCATAAAAAGGTAATCTTTTTCGCTTCTGTGATAAAAAAACACCAAGTAGGAAAAAATATTTTGTTGTAAATCTGACTTAAAATAAGAGGTAATAAAATCAATTTCTCAAAGTCTTCTAAAGTATTCTCTTTAAAAACTATATTTTGTTTCCTAATTATATGGTAATATATAAATATATTAAAATATTTGAAAACATAATAAAATAAAAACACAAAATGCCCAAACTTCCAATCCCGAAGACAACCACTTTGTATTAGAGATTATTTCTGCCATTAGATACATAGAAAAATAGATAGATAGATCATTGATAGATAGACACTGTCTTTATAAAGCTATTTAGATTTTAAAAAAAAAACTAGAAGATAAAGAATAAATACTGGCAAAAAAATATCAAAATCACTCACAATTTCACTACTCAAACAAGGTAAGTATCATCAACTTGATGCCACAGAAGAATTGCTTATTTCTTTGGTTGTCCAGGACTTAGAAGTAGAAGAATGGAATGTAGAACATCTCTTCATCTGGCTCCATCTGCAATATAAATAATTACAATTTTTCTTTGATTTTTACATTAGATTATTTTCCCATTTTAGTTTCTTTTTTTCTGAGTTTTCATCTTTTGCTGTTTCTCTCTCTATATATTTTACATATATTTTCAAGCATATTTAGAGCTGGAAAAGGCTATGGTAGAGATTGCTGGCTAATTGCCCTTTTAAATCAGAAATCTAAGAGTAGTTGAATGGGGAATCCCCACAAATTAGATACTGAGTAATATCTAGTATTAAATATCAAGGGTTTCTGTAAAGCCTGGGTTTCTAAGAAAGCTAGAAAGGATTTTTGGAAAGAGAAGTCAAAGTAAAAAAGACTTCTAAAGGCAAAGAAAAACATGGAGAAAATTGTCTTTTTGTTATTACATAACAGATTCCTATGTTGGCCTTCTCGAAGATTCCTGCATGGGAAAAGAAGATAGATTTGGCATGCCTATGCAGTCTCATTGGAATTATTCCTTCTTTCTACTTGGTGACATTTGCTTCAGATCATTAACAACTAAGAAAGCAGTGTATAAGCTGCCAGGATAATTGAAGTGGAGATCCACAGTATACTGTTTCCCACTAAAGATTAAGGTTCAAATACTCAGAGATTCTAAAACAGAGGAAAAAGGAATCACCTATGAGATAAATAATGGGTGCTTTATCTCAATAATATAATTTTATTGGGTACAGAAATAATGTCCTTTACTTCCAAGAGAGAAGCTTTGAATAGAATTTACTTGACTCTGTAGTTCTGTTATTTCCTCATGGAGAGACTTGCAGATTAGCCACTGCCAAATATGCCACTTTTATAGAATCAAAAATGGTGCTTTTCTTGGAGAAGAGAATTAATTTAATCAGAAATGGAATGCTAACCCTCCAAATATTCTGAAGGGCCCCTGCAAAGTTTGACCTTGTGAAAGCTCACAGAAAAAAGAAAACTCCTTAGGCTTTCAAATAAGAAAACAACATGAAGTAGACATCTTCATACTTAGAGGACCAAAAGTATTGAACAAAATGTCCTGACTCATATACATCGAGTCTAAGCCTGGCTAAATCTAATTCTCTGCCATATCTACTTCTTCATAACTGAGTTGAACATGAATAGAGGGAAAAAAAACACATCTATACTAACTAGAATCATTTCATTTTTAGGACTATAAACCTGTAGCTGTCCCACTGTCAGGTTATTCTCACAATGACAGGTGACACTTCACAGTACCAAGCTGTTTTAATCTCCCAAACAATCCTATGATGTAAGTATACTATTGTTATCCCAATTTTACAGATTAGAACACTGAGGCATTTTGCTGCTAAGTAAGTTACCTGAAGAAATAGTCGTAAGTGGCACTGCCGAAATTGGATTCCAGTCTGTCTTCAGGATCTTTGCTGAGCGGCCAGTACACAATACTGCCTCTGCCATCTTATCTCATTTCCCTGGTAAAATTGCTTTTCCATTATTGGAGACCATTATTTACAGACATTCTCTTAAAATCTACAGAAATAATTCACCCTTAGTCAATCTTAATCAATGACCTTGATTTTTATTTTCCCAGTAAAATAAGGTATTAAGAAGACTGCTAGCTAGATGGCAAAATGGTGTAGATGATAGAAGCTTCATTCATCCCCTCTTGCGACCACATTAAAGTTGAGATGGAAACATGGAACAAACAGCAAGCAGAGTCTCTTAGGAGTCTAGATGTACAGAAGCCTACAACTAGGGAGAGAAATAAGAAATCACCCTGCTACAGCTGGAGGTAGGAGGGGGAGAAGACGAGAAGCTGCCTGGTCCCCAGAAGCTGAGTGGGACAGAGGCCATAACAGTGGCAGCCACAGATGCCTCTTAAAGGGGCCATGTCTACAACCGGACTTTCGCGGTGACAGATCTGCTTACTCTGAGCACCAGTGCCCAGTTGGCTGCTCAGGGAACACGAGGGACTTACCAAGGGACACCGAGTTGTTGGAGCAAGGGCTGGAGGTGACGTTTTTTCCTCAGCAGAAATGCCGGTGGTATCCACTGTTCCTCTGTTGAGCCCTCCCCCCCCGCTTCTCAGTGTGCCCACATAGAACCGCCATAGTGGAGATGTATCAAACTGGATAACAGAGGTCGCTCTACCCAGAGGATTTCCTAAACTCTGCCTCCCCCAACTCGTGGTCCCACCCAAACCACATCCAATTGTGTCCTCACTGAGTCCTGTGCCACTTGCTGAACAGCACCAAGACTCACACTGATAGCAGCTGACCTCAGTTTCTGGCATGGCTGCTTGAGGCAACTACAAGCACAGCTTTTGTGGATTGCTTGCTGAATCTTAACAGGTGACCCTCGAGGGGCGCAGGCTGTAGCTAAATTTGGTCTGCAGCTGAACCCTTCTCAGGACTGTGATGCTGGACACCTTCTACAGAAAGCCATGCTAATAAGATGAGGAGACTTAGGAGCTTTGATTAGTACATAGAAACAGACACAGAAAGGCCGCTAAAATGGGAAGACAAAGAAGCAGAAACCATATGAAACAATAGAATATAGATCAAGGAAAAATCTAACAGATGCAGAGTTCAAAACACTGGTTATAGAGATGTTCAATTAAATTAAAGGATGTGTAGAGGAATTTAGTGAGTACTTTATCAAAGATAAAAGCATACAAATGGAAATGGAAATTATAAAAGGGAACCAGTCAGAAATGAAGAATACATTATCTGAGATGAAGAGGATATTAGAGGGAATCAACAGAATGGAGGAAGAAGAGGATCTAACCACCAATAGAGAGGATGCGGAAGCCAAGAACATCCAATCAGAATGGCAAGAACAAAGTAACCAAGAATATAATAATAATTTTAGGAGCTTATGGGACACAATTAAGGGTAACAACATCTGCGTCATAGGGATACCTGAAAAGGGAGAACGAGAAGTAGAATATATATTTGAAGAAATAATGATGGAAAACTTCTCTAACCTGGTGAAGGAAATAGACATTAACCCCAGGAAGCTCAGAGATTTCCCCAAAAAACAAACCCAAATAGGCCCAAACCAAGATACATAATAATTAAAATGCCAAAGTTTATATACAAAGAGAGAATCTTAAAAGCAGCAAGAGAAAAGCAGTTAGTTATCTACAAGGGAGCTCCCATAAGACTGGCAGCCGATTTCTCAAAAGAAACTGCAGGACAGAAGGGCTTGGCACAAAATATCTGATGAGATGAAAATCCAGGATCTACAACTAAAGCTATCATTTAGAGTCAAAAGACAGGTAAAGACAAAAATAAGCTAAGGGAATTTATCAACACCAACCTAGTATTACAGGAATTGTTGGAGGGACTTCTTTAAGAAGAAAAATCGTGTACCAAAAACATGAATAAAGAATGGTAATAACTACATATTTATCAATAAGTACCTCAAATGGAAAAGAATTAAGTGCTCCAACCAAAAGATAGGGAAGCCGAATGGATAGAAAACAAAACCCCTACATATGATATCTAAAAGAGACTCACTTTAGATTAAAAGACACACACAAACTAAAAGGAAGGAGATAGAAAAAGATATTGCCTTGATGGACCTAGAGGGTATTGTGCTGAATGAAGTAAGTGAGATAGAGAAAGACAAATACCACATGATTTCACATACATGTGAAATCTAAAGAACAAAATAACAACAACAAAAATGGAAACAAACTCATAGATACAGAGAACATTTTGAGGGCTACTAGATGTTGGGGGAGTTGGGAGTTGGTGAAAAAGAGCAAAGGGATTAAGAGTACAAATGGATAGATATGAAATTGTCATGGAGATATGAAGTGTAGCATAAGAAAGATAGTCAACGGTGTTATAAAAAATATGTAAGAGAGAAGAGGGGTACATGATTTAGTGGGGTGACCACTTAGTGAGTTATATAGATCTCTAATCCTTATGCTGTACAACTGAAACTAATATATCATTGTATGCCAACTATAATTGAAAAAAAAAAAAACCTCATTGGATTGTATAATGTAAATACGAGCAATTAATTATTATACTTCAATAAAGCTGGGAAAAATGAAAAAAAAAAAGAAGAATTTGAAAGGAAACATGGTGAAGTAAGAGATGTCCCTAGATCTCTTCCCTTGAAACAACAATAAGCTGAACATCTAAAACTCAACAAAAAACACCCAAACTGCACACCAGCACGTCTGCGCATAAGAGCTACCACAGGTCAGAATCCCAGATGTCGGGCAGTGGACTGAGAGAAATAAAGAAACTGCCTCTTGCAGCCACGGGAACTCCCTGTAGGGAGAGGGGTAGGGAAGAAGGTGTGGTGACTTCCATGAACAGCCCTGCCTGAGAGAGTTTGTGAGTTCCTCACAGCCGGTGGTAGAGCCCAGTCATCAGGGCAGAAAGCAGAGAAGAGGATGGCAGAGAAACAGCAGTTGATTTTAACAAGGTTGCAAAACTGAGGCTGAGCTGCAGCCTCCAACACCCAACCAAAAGGGCCTCTCCCCCCAACACCCTCCAAGACCGATCACCGCAGAGTCCCAGGGGAATCTGAGCAAATGCTACCGAAACTGCTGCTAACATTGACTGAAACTGAAAATAGTGAGCATGATTAAATATCTACAAGAAAATAAAGGCATTATATAAAAGCATTATTAAAGCTTTATGTAAAGCAGAGATTCAAGAGGCTTAGACGTCACCTACTGAAAACGAAGGGGAAAGTGCCATTTTTGCAGCAGGCTAAAGAGAGACCTTTATATAATAAATCTTCTTTCTGGAAAAAAAGCAGAATACATTTCCATTAATGCCCAGGATGAGAAAGAGTACATTAAACACCATAAACAACCAAGGTGACAAGGCATCTCAGAAAGAAAGAGAAAAACCTCCAGAAAATAAGCTTACAGACATAGAAATATGCAACTTAAATGACAGAGAATTCAGGATGGTATTTCTGAAAAAACTCAGCAAGTTCCAAAACAAGTCACATCAACAATTTCAAGAATTAAAAAACAACTAGATAAGCAGAGCAAGGAGATTGATACCTTCAAAAAAAAAAAAAAAGATCTTCTGGAGATAAAAAACACTGCAAGAGTTAAAAAATGAAATAGCAAGTTTGGGAAATAGAGTCAACCAAATGGAGGAAAGGATCAGTGATATCAAAAACAGAAATCAAGAAATAAATGAGAAGGAAGAAGAGACAAACCAAAGAATGAAAAATAATGAAAGAGAAATTCAAGAACTAGCTGATACCATCAGGAGAGGAAACATAAGAATAATGGGCATTATCGAAGGCAAGGAAAACGAGCAGGAACTAGAAAGTATTTTCAGACAAATAGTTGACAAGAATTTCCCAAATCTAAGAAATGAGCCAGAGCTTGGAATTCAAGAAGTTAACAGAGTACCCAATTATCTCAACCAAAAAGGCCTTCACCAAGACACTTTTTATTAAAGTTATAAAAAATCAACGATAAAGATAGAATTCTCAGGGCAGCCAGGGAGAAGAAAATGGTAACTTATAAAGGAAAACCCTCGGACTTCTCAGCACAAATCTTACAAGGCAGAAAGAAATGGAATCAAATATTCAAACTATTAAGTGAAAGGAACTACCAGCCTATAATAATGTATCCAGCTAAGCTCTCCTTTAGATATGAAGGAGAAATTAAGGCCTTTTCAGACACACAAAAATGGAGAGAATTCACTACGAGGCCTGCACTACAGGAAATACTTAAAGGGGTCAGCTCACCTAAAACAAAATGACCAAAAAAAAACCACACAAAAAACCATGATTAGGAGTAAAGTGACTATCAGGCAAATAGAAGCAGAAGAGTGGAACCCAAACTTAGAACAGGGCATTATGAGCTTAAATAAAAAGAAGAGTAGTGCTATAGCAAGATAGTAATGAACTTTCAGCATTCATTACTATTCAAAGAACAAATTGAGATAACAATGACTGAAAAGAGGAGGATTCATACATCCAAATTCGCAAAGGGGAATGGAGATAAGGCACGCGCAGAAGAAAATTGATGACTATACATATATAACTATCCATTACATGTTCATATGGGTAACCACACAACGAAGATTCAGAACTAAAGTATATAACATAAAACAAGAAGAACTAGAGGCAAAACCCACAAAAGCCAACTTAAATAAAGAAAACAGAAACACAAGGACAAGGAAGCAATGGAAACACTGAGCTACCAAAAAGCAAAAGATAAAATGGTTATAAGAAAACCTCATATTTCAATAAACACTCTAAATGTAAATGGACTGAACTCACCAACAAAAAGGCACTGAGTTGCAGATTGGATCAAAAAACAAAACCCAACCATATGCTGCCTCCAGGAGACACATCTCAGCTCCAAAGACAAATATACACTCAAAGTAAAAGGGTGGAAAATGAATTTCAAGCAAATGGCATTCAGAGAAAAGTGGGAGTAGTGGTACTAATATCAGATGAAATAGACTTCAAAATAAAATATGTAAGGAAAGATACTGAGGGACACTTCATAATGATAAAGGCAATCATGCACCAAGAAGACATAGCACTTATTAATCTCTATGCTCCCAATCAGGGAGCCCCGAAATATATAAAGCAATTACTAACAGAACTAAAGGAGAAACAGACCAAAGCACTATCATAGTAGGGGATCTAAATATCTCACTGTCAGATATGGACAGATCATCCCAACAGAAAATCAATAAGGAAATAACGTCCTTAAATGATGCTTAAGAACAACTGGACATAATTGGCATTTACAGAGTCTTCCATTCCAATGATCCAGCTGCTTATACATTCTTCTCTAGTACACATGCAACATTCTCAAGAATCGACCACGTGCTAGGACACAGAGATAGCCTCAACAAATATAAGAGGGTATCTCCAAAAACAAGAATGAGTTCAAATATATAACCTAATGCTTCATCTTTAAAAACTAGAAAATTAAGAACAAATGAAGCCTAAAGTCAACAGAGGGAAAGAAATAATCAAAACTAGAGCAGAAATAAATGAAATTGGGAAAAAAAGATAGAACAATAAATTCAAAAAGAGCTGGTTCTTTGAGAAAGTTAACAAAATTGATAAACCCCTGACTACACTCATTAAAGAAAACAGAGAAAAGACAAGAATAAACAATTTCATGGATGGAAGAGGGAAAATTATGACAGACACTGCAGAAATACAAAGGATCATACAAGAATACTATGAAAAAGTATATAACACCAAATTTAATAACCTAGAAGAAATGGACCAGTACTTAGAAAAATACAACCTTCATAGACTGAATTAAGAACTGGAAAATCTAAATAGACTGATCAGAAGTATGGAAATTGAAACAATCATCAAAAACCTACCAAAAAGTAAAAGTCCAGGACCAAGAGACTTCATCAGTGAATCCTAACAAACATTTATAGATTTAATATCTATTCTCCTCAAACTCTTTCAAAAAATCAAAAAGTAAACAATACTTTCCAATTCCTTTTATGATGCCAATATTTCTCTGATACCAAAACCTGGTAAGGATAACACGAAAAAAGAAAACTACAGACCAATACCTCTCATGAACACAGGTGCAAAAATCCTAAATAAGATACCAGCAAACCGAAGACAGCAACATATTAAAAAGATTATACAACACGATCAAGTGAGCTTCATCCCAGGGGAACAGGGATGGTTCAACATACTCAAATCGATTAACATGATACATCATAAAAACAAATTAAAAAAATAAGAATCATATGATCATATCAATACATGCAGAAAAAGCCTTTGACAAGATACAGCATCCATTTATGATTAAAACACCTGACAAAATCAATACAGAAGGAAAGTATTTTAACATAATAAAGGCCAAATATGACAAACTCTCAGCCAACATTATACTTAAGGGTGAAAAACTAAAAACCTTCCCTCTAAGATCAGGAACAAGGCAAAGCTGTCCACTATCGTTACTGTTATTCAATATAATATTGGAGGTCCTAGCAAGTACAATCAGACAAGAGAAAGATATAAAAGGCATCCAAATGGAAAACGAAGAAGCCAAAGTGTTACTATTTGCAGACGGCATGATTCTCTATATAGAAAATCCTACAGACTCCACAAAAACACTACTGGAAACAATAAGCAAATAAGGTAAAGTTTCTAGATACAAAACCAACATTCTAAAATCCATAGTGTTACTCTAATCTAATAATGAAGTGTCAGAAAAAAGTGGAAAAATAATTTTTTTTTGCAATGACAACAAAATAATAAAATAGGAATAAATTTAATGAAACATCTGAAAGACCTATATAATGAAAACTACAAGACTCTATTAAAAGA
>NW_006442484.1:16523109-16524816 GCF_000325575.1 Pteropus alecto
CTATTAGGGAAATGCAAATCAAAACCACAATGAGATACCATCTCACACCTGTTAGAATAGCTATAATCAACAGGACAAGTAATAAATGCTGGAGAGGATGCAGAGAAAAAGGAACCTTCATACACTGCTGGTTGGACTTCAGACTGGTACAGCCACTATGGAAAACAGTATGGAGGTTCCTCAAAAAACTAAGAATTGATCTACCATATAATCCAGCAATCCCTCTACTGGGCATTTACCCCAAAGTCTTGAAAACCCATATCCGAAAAGATATTTGTGCACCGATGTTCATAGCAGCATTATTCACAGTGGTTAGGACATAGAAGCCACCAAAGTGTCCTACGATAGATGATTGGCTAAAGAAGCTGTGGTACATATATACAATGGGATATTACTCAGCCATAAGAAGGGATGAAATACTGCCATTTGTGACAACATAAATGGATCTTGAGATAATTATGCTAAGTGAAATAAGCCATATAGAAATGGTTGAAAATCATATATCTCTTATATGTGGGATATAAACCTAAAAGCAACAAATGAACAGGACAAACAAACAGAGACTCATGGACATGGACTATGGATTAGTGGTTACCAGAGTGTTGGGTGTGGGGAGGAGTTGGAGGTAGACAAGGTAAAGGGGGTCAAATATAGGAGGAGTAGGGGAAGGGTGAGTAAAGAGGATCAAATTCATTAGTCAATTCAATGTCCATATATCACTCATCCATTCAACAAGATTTAAAATACTCTCTTCATTTTGTTCTCTGTGAAATCCACTTATTTCACAGATGGTTTCTCTTCAGTTTTATTTGCTGGTTGGTCCTTGGCCCTGTTCCCTCTCCAGTGATCTTCCAATACCATGATCTCATATTTTACATGCTAATGATGCCCAATTTGTATTCCCCATCCAGACTTCTCTCTGACTCCAGACTCATCTCTGAGTATTTATTTAATAGTAATAGTAGTAGTTTAGAGGTATCTAAAACATAACAGGTTCAAATCGAAACTCTTTATTCACACTTCGAACCCCTTCCCCTGACACACACACCATACATACCAAAAGTCTGCTCCTTCACTATCTTCCTCATTGTGGCTACAAACAGCCATCCACTTACTAAAGCTCAATCGGCATCTCAGCACAGGTGAAGGTTGTGTGCTACAAAATTCTAGGTGGCTCCCCTCTTTCCATTATTTAAAATCCTTCTTTCATGGTAGCTTCCTCCATCCAATTCATCAGAAAGCCCTGCTGTGTTTACTCTCAAATATCCAAGTCCCATTACCTCTGCTCACTTCTTCAAACACCATACTCCTCTGAGATACCATCTTCATGGAATTTAGAAACTGACTCACAACTGGTCTGCTTTCTTCTACCCGTCTTACTGTAGTTTATTCTCCACGCTGTCACCAGAGAACTCTCTAGAACCACACATCGAATTATGTCGCTTCCCCTGCCATATTCTCCCACTGTCTCTCATCACATTAGAGTAACAGTACTCTCCTTACCATGTACTCTCAACGCTCCAAGCCAGCTCCTGCTTCGAGACCTTTACACCTGCTATTCCCTTCCCATGCTATTCTCTCTCACTTCAAACACTGTTTGTTAGATCTCCACACTGCTTGTTCCTACATATCTTCAGATCTCTGCTCAAATATCATCTCCTTGGAAAAGCACACCCTGATATCCATTAAAACAGCCTTTCCTTTCCC
>NW_006442484.1:16524835-16549367 GCF_000325575.1 Pteropus alecto
TAACAACAATCTGAAAGTATATTCTCAAACATACTTGTTTGGTCACTGTATAGTTTGTCTACCCTACTGCAACTTAAGTGCAGGAAATTTGTCTTGTCACTGGATCCCCAGTGTTCAGAATTGAGCCAGGCATCTTGTAGGTGCTCCATGAATCACTATTATATTAATGAATGAGTAACATACCTCTAATTTTATATATGGTTCCTTTAGAAGTCTATCATTTTTCTTGATATTTTAATTCCCAAAGAAAGGGAAAGATGGTTTCTCTTCAGTTTTATTTGCTGGTTGGTTCACTGAAGTAAAAAAAATCTCTCTGACATAGAGATCAGGAATGATCCCTAGCTAAACAAAGGCCAATTCCACAAATAGTTGACAAATTGACTGAGTTTTGGTCAATTCATTTTTTAAAGTCACCTCCTGAATGTGTAGGCTTTTGCAGTCACTGCATCGGCCATGCAGTCAATCCAGTTCAGTCTCAGAGAGGGAAATAATTGAAGTTTTCTAAACCTCTATTTTTTTACTCTCTCAACATGGTTAGTACATACTTTGGACAAGTTCCAAATAGAAACCATTTACTTTATAAAAATCTCTGTGTTACCCTTGTTGTATCTACTTCACTTGCATGATTTCCTTTTCACGTTCAAGTACTTAGAAAGCGCATTTGCCCTTGTTACTAGAAAAACTGTCAGACAATTGATTAGAATCTCTTCTAATCCTCATGTTTCCTGAATTCATATTAACAGAAGGGTAACAGACCAACAACCTCATCTGCAGTTATTCCAAATAAAGTCTCATCTTCACCTTCATGTTTGAGCACTAACTTTACGAGCAAAACTCATCACAGAGCAGAGAAAAGGGGCACATTTTAGCAGTTAAGCTTCAGGCAGACTTGATCCGAACTAAATGCTTTGTAATCTCTCTTTAAACAAAAGCTTTAGCTTTTGTAATCCTCCTCTTTATCTATCCCTATGAAGCCTCCTGAGGTTGAAGCTGCTGCTCATGTCATTTTTATAAACAACTTAGATCTCTGCCCACAAATTGCTTTCCAAAGGTGATGGCAGCAGTGTCAACTTAGCTCAAGTATCACGAGTCACGTTTCCCTCCCTTCGGAGACACCTGCCAAAGCAAAACCGAGGTGCTCTTTGCTTGTATTCTCAATGAACACATGTTCTGTTACTGAGCATTTAGCCAGCCAAGGGCCCTGGCTCATTAAAGCATGGTTGAGAGACAACTGTGTCTGTCTGTATCTCATGTTCTTAAAATTCTAAGAAAAACCTTTCATTTGTCGTATAAATACTCACTGTACTACATTGTACCTCTGGCTCCACGCAAAATCTGGTGTTTTAATAGGGTCCTTAGGTGCCTGTGAACTTCTACTTCCTTTCCTGAGGGGAAACAGCAAGGCAGCTCAGGCTCTTTGATGCCAGACTGGTACCCTTGGGAAACACAGCCCAGCCAGAATGAAATGGCTTACGGTGGCCCAGTCCCTGTGGGCTTCCCAACAGGCATCTTTAATACATGCCGATGAATGTCTTCATATAGAAACTATGAAAAGCTACACTTCAGATAAAAACCAGAAAATAAAAATAAAAATATATAACTATGCAGAAACATCAGAGAGAGCATCCAACTTTTGTAGCACCTATTATAGCAGGGCCATGTATTCACATGTGTGTGAATACACATATACACACATACACACACATCCTCCACGAAAGAGCAGTTGCCCTTCTATCTTCTCACAAGCCTATAAGCTCTAGCTATCTATAGAAGAGAGAAACAGTCTCTGGATAAAATTCTCATAAGGTAAGGACCAATCTTGACTATCTCTAGGCTCAGACTCAGTGATAAGAAAGTTGCTATGGCTGGGAATAAAGGGAACTGGATTATCAAGAAGTAGCCTATTTTAATGGAAAAAGCATAGGCTTTAGAATTAAAGAGACCTGGCTTTAAATCCTTCATATGCCATAGTCTGGCTATGGGCATGTACATTAAATTCTCTGAGCCTCAGTTTCCTCATATGCATAAAGCTTCTTGAAAGCATTAAAGATGATGTATTCAAAGTGGCTGGTACAGAGTAAGACCTCAAAGAATAGTTGCTAGCCTCTACTATGGGTCAACTCGTACTTTTATTGGCCAAAACATGCTCTGGTTTCTTCATTAAAGAATCAATTCTAGTGCTCAAAGATTCCAGACTTAGTGCTTACACTCATGGAAGGATTGGTGTAAAAAATCAGGATTTTCTCAACAAAAAATGATGAATCTCTTCCTTCTCCTTGGTGTCCCTGAATGGTAGTTGGGTAAAAGTCCTGTCTCCATTTTTGCACAAGTATTAATAAAATGGGGCAGGATGATGATAGTACTTAGAGAAGAAAGTGTAAAATCTCCACTCTCATCTTGGCATTGTTCTCTCCATACCTGCTCCCACCCCTGCCCCTGCCCCTGCCTATCTCTATCTCTTTATCATCTCTATCTCTATCTCTGTCATTATCTTTTATCTCTATCTATCTCTATATCTCTCTACTGCTCTCTCTTTTCCTTTCTCTCCTTCTCTCCAAATGTCATGTGGAGAGTGTAATTTCACAGCCTTATATTTCAGAAGATCATTAACATAAACACTCCTATAAAACTATATACAAATATAAGTTAATATTGCTAGCTATGTAATCATTATTGTAGGCATAATTCTAAATCATAATGTTTTCAGTTTTCCTTCACTATACATTATGTTCAACTCTGGACTGTCCTAGAAAGTAGTAATTGAAGAAAAGTCGATATTCCTAAAGTGCTCTATATAGAGAATACTGGGTGAAGGAATCATATTATCTTGTCTTTGGAGAGTCTTCCAAGAGTTCTCTTTTCTACACCCCATACATGATTCGTATTAAGCAATTTCATCTGTTATGCAGGACTGCCACTTAACTTCCTACAAAGGAAACTCATGTGGCTAGACTCAGTGTCATTTTTTTAAAAGTGTGCATATACAAGGACATTCTTGATCCTTTATTTAAAAGGTGGGTAACAAAATTTAGATGACATTAATCACTAAGGATTGATAGACAGATAGATAGACAGACAGACAGAAGACATACAAACAGACAGACGGACACTATTTTGAACTGACTAGGTAGCATTTTTCACTTGTTTTTAGGTTATCAATCTATCCTAAAATTGTCTTCCAAAGACATGAACTGGTCTGGCTCAAACTGAAGTTTTCATTTTATCTTATATTGATTACAGTAACTATAATAACAAACCAACATCCACAGGGTAAAACTTTCTTTCATGTTGATGAACAATTGGTGAATTCACTGACTTGTTTTGCTTTAATGAAAAGAACTCTGTTAAATCTTTAAAGCTGTCCTCAAATTACCTGAAACTCACTTGTTTTTCAGCTTGAAGGGGCTTTTATGAGTCAAAGTGAAAACTCTACAAACCAAATCTTTTGTAAATGAATTATTAAAAGCCAAAAGCCCCAACTATAGAACAAATGCTATAGATAAGATGGAGTGTTACAATTTACACTTGACTCATCAGTAGCACCATTTTTGATTTATACTTCTAAATAGGTGTAGTAGTTTTCTATTGTACAACAAATTATCACAAATCCAGTAGCTTAAAACATATATATTTATCTCACAGTTTCAGTGGGTCAGGAGTTTGAGCTTTTAACTGGGTCCTTCGCTTAAGGTCTCATGGACTGCGATCAAAGTGTCAGCCAAGTTGCATTCTGCTCTGAAGGCTTGACTGGGAAATCATCCACTTCCACACTCACTCCAATTGTTGGCCGAATTCATTTTCTTGTGGTTGTAGGGCTGAGGGTTCTGGCTTCTTACTGGTTGGAGGATGAAGGGTGCTCTCAGCTCCATTCTCAAGTCTGACTATTTGTCTCTTGCCACACAGCCATTTTCACTACTCTACATCTATCAAAATCTGGCCAAGCCTTCAGGGTACATCTCAGTTTCTGCAAATCCTGTCCTCTGCTCTAATGGTCTCAACACTGGCTGTAAAATAAAATCTTCTAGGATATTTAAATCCAAAAATATTTTCATGTCCAGATCCCAAGCATGCTTATTTAATTGGTCTAGGATGGAACACAGGCACTGGAATTTTTAAAAAGAGGTCCCCAGGTGATTCTAATGTGCAGCAATCAGTGGTCCTTGAGGACCACTTAATTCAAATTCAACTTGAATTGTCACATTCTATTTTGTAATTTTATTATGTTTCCGACATTTCCATGTTTAAATATGTCAGCTTACAATGAAAATCCTCTTGTTCTTCCAATTATAGATCTTTCTTTACTCATCTAGTCAAGAAGGACTTTTCATCTTTAAAATATAAAACAGATCCCAGTTTTCTTGAGCTTATATATAAGGAAGAAGAGTATCACTTTGAGGCATAGAGTTGAGAACATCCCTTATTGTTTAACAGTCACCAGGTGCAAAGAATATCGAAGCTTTACTTTCCAGCATAGTAAGAGTTAACCATGTGGTGGGATTTAAGGGGTTTTTGGCAGAGCCTTTGATTTAAATATCTGTTTTACTCTTGGTGCCACATTAACTAAACTTCTGTCATTAGAGATTCATTTATTTGGATTAAGCTTTTCACCTTTTTAGAGGCTCTTCATTAGTCATAAATAATCCTAGAAGGATTCATTAAGACTTTGCTATGAAATAGCTCACTGGGTCACTGTTGCTAGTGACAAAAGGAGGCACATACAATTAACATTTATAGTAGCCTTTATTCTGTCTCCTTCTCTAGATTATGCTCCCTGTAAAGGCAGGGTTGTGCCTATATTAACTATTATACCCCCAGCACCTAGCTCAGTATCTGACACAAAGCAGATTCACAGAATTTTATGAATAAATGAATTAATGATAAATAAAAGAATGAATGAACACAGTTGAACAAAGCTGTGGCCATAATTAGTTATGAATCTTAAAAGAAGGAAAAAAGAAAGAAAGATATAGAATTCTTAGAGGAAAAGCATTATGATGTCATAGTTTTCTGGAGGTCTGAAGCTCTGCACATCTCAAAGAGAAAGTGCATTAAAGACAACTCACCAGTAGTTCCATTTTGAGGCTGTTGACTTCTTTGCTTAGATTTCTCTCCATCTTTATTCTTCAATAATGTAATAATATGGACAATCAGAGCTATCATTTACTGAGCTTTTACTAAGAACCAGATATTGTATTAAGATTTATTTTTATTGATCCTCCCAATAACTATAAAGCAAGTATTTTCATTAACAATTTACCGATGAAGAAACCTAAGCTTACAGAGGATATGTAAATTGTGACAATCAAATAGCAGACCTGGGATTTGAGGCACAATCTGAAACCATGTGGTTTCATTGGCTCCTGCTGCTCCTCCTTCCATTTACTTTTCCCCACCCCAACACATGCCCTTTTCTCTTTCTTTCTGTTTCACATGGTCACACATAAACATTGCACTTGAAGATGCAGTTTACATGGACTGAATGTATGCTGGCCTGGAGAGGTCTGAGTTAAAGGATAAAAGCAGCTTTTGGAATTGATCATAAGACCCACAGAGTTTCTCAGCAGCCAATTTGCAGAGGAAAATATTTTGAGGTCTTAATATACCCATCTCTGAAGAAAATAAAGGTTTCTTCATATTGAACTTGGAGAGAGATTTCCTACATTGATAAGGAGACATACAGAATCTAGAAGAAAATATTCTCAGTCCCTATTTCATATCAAATGCAGAAGAATATATGATAGTCCTTACAAAGACCTTTGATAAAAGTCAAGAGCATGATATCAGAGTGCAATTTAGTATCTCTTAGATAGGATACAGATCTGGGTGGTCTCATATGGTAGCACTTGCTGAGGAGAGGAAAAAATATAAATCGGCCACAGTAAGCAAAGGTTGTTTGAAAGGCCATGGAAAAATGGAGTATGAGAATCCAAATACTTAGAAGAGAATATAGAGTACACACTTTTAATATGATTATCTCTAAATACTACTTTTTACAATTAAATTTCTTAAAGAAGAGCTGTTCTCACTCAGATAAAGATTATATTCTCTATCCAGAGACGGGAGGTGAGTATCCTGGAACCTTGATCCTGGCTATTTCCTGAAGGTTTGCAAACCATGTCAGTACTTGCTGAGATAACATTCTCTTATGGCATAAACACTTTTAACCGCCATTTGTATACAGACAGGCCCTTCCTCATAAATGAGGTCCTGCATGGATAGAGTACTTGCAGACAGAGTAGGCATTTTAACTCAGAGAGTGCTTGGGAGAGATACCACATTGCACTTCACTAAGGATGGAAAAATTAGTTTGGAAAGTTTTCAGAAATAGTAGTAGTAGCAGTGTGTGTATGTATATATATATATATTGCCCTTCTATATACTTCCTAACATATATAAGACAAATTTTATATGTGTGTGTGTGTGTGTATTTTATTTATATATATATATATATATATATATTTAAATTTGGATGATAATGGAGGGGAAATCTGAGAATAAACAGGGCTAATAAAAGGAATGAACAGTTATAGCATGACTACTATTCGATTTTCCGTGACTCCTAGAAAAGAGCATCAGAGAGACAAGAATGTCTGCATACATAGTATGAGAAGTTGGCACGGAGAGGTTATTCTAAAGAAAAAGTCATCATGAAAATCCATTTCGCCATGGGCCAAAACACCTCCCAGTGAGCAAGGATGAGGTGGAGACCTGTATTATCTGTTCAAATGTATCATGAAAGTTCCGAGAAGTCAGATATTTGAAATATTCATAGACACAAAAAGCTGGATTTATCTGGTGGGAGAGGAAGAGTAAGACTAGCTCTAGGAAGAGATGGCAGAGGATGGGGAGAGAGGAAGATTAAACAATATGAGCTTTAAATGGCAAAAGAAAAAGAAGATAAGGATTAATGAGAGAGGCAACAAGAACAATATGCTGCTGGTGATGTTTCCTGCAGAAAGCAGAAAGGATGGTTAGACAAAGAGAGAAATGAGAAGGACTTGACGTGCTGTTGCTGGTCTGAATATGAAGGGGGCAATGTGAGAGGAATGTGAGTGGTCCCTAGGACCAGAGAATAGCCAGCAAGGAACAGAGACCTCGGTCCTACAACTGCAAGCACCCAACTCAGTCTTGATTTTAGCTTTATGATACCCTGAGCACAGAACCAAATTATGCCCACACAAACTTCTGACCTATAGAACTGTGAGCTAATAAAAGAAGGTTGTTTTAAGTATAGCTTAGTAGTAACTTGTTATGCAGCAGTAGAAAACCAATACAGTAGCTATGACTATTGACTATTGTGGTTTTCCTGAATCTAATTTTTCTCTCCTCTGGGATGACATTGAAGACTCTTCTTTCCTTCCAGATAACATCGTTACTGCCTGTGGTTAGTTGAAGTAGCATATATCACTTCCGAGACTGTATATTTAATCATTTGTGCTACTGTATGATACCCACCTTCATTCCAAAGGGATCTTGGAAGCTTGTGATAAAATGAAGTCTCCATTAGCTCGGGTCCTCACTTGATGCAATGGGCAGAGGTCCACTGCTGATCTCAGTTAGACATTTAGTAAGAACAAGAAATAAATTTTTGTTGTGATAGACTCCTGAGATTTGGGGTTGTTTTGTTATTTTAGCATAACCTGGTCTATCTAATAAATAAATTAAAAATATCAACCAATATGAGTGTGCGACAGATTTTAAAGAGAGAAAGTAAGACGCTAAGTGGGTGACATTGATCAGAAAACCCAGAGAAGTAATGGGGCCAGCCACATGAAGATCTGAGGAGAGAATGTTCCAGGCACAAAGAACAGAAAGTGGAAAAAGCTTAACTGGGCCTGGCAAGTCGAAAAACAACATGGACAGCCTGTCTAGAGTATAAGAATCAAGAAGTAGGAAGGGGACAAGTCACATAGGCTTGTATAGGCCATGTTAAGAGATTTGTATTTTATTCAAAATATGTTAGAACTCCATATGCATGCAACATAGTTCAAGCAGCAGAGAACATCGATCAAGATAGGTAGGTTATGCAGAAGTAACAAAAGAAAATCTCAGTGGCTTAAAGCAATACAGACTTTTCTCATGAGTGCACTATTTACTAGGGATTCTGCTCATTATCTTCAGTCTAGGACCCAGACTGAAGTCACCACTGTCTGGAACATGCCAGTCTCTATGGCAGTGGGAAGGGTATATTCTGGATAGTCTAGAATCAGCAATTAAATCCTGTAACCTAGTAATGCAGGTGTCATTTTGCTTACAACTTACTGGTCATTAACAAGACATATAACCCCATCCACCCATAAGAAGGCAATCCTACCATGTATCCAAAGGGACAGGAGGGCAGTGTGGTCAGTGGGTAGCACTAATGACAACCACAGAAGTGACTTGATACAATTTATATTTGTAAAATATCACCTTGGCTATTATGTGGAGAATAAACTATGGAGGCAAGAGTAGAAGCAAGAATATTGGTTTAGAGGCTATTTCAGTTATCCGTGAAAAATATGCTAGTGGTATAGAGGTAGTAAGAAGGTGGAACCTCAGACTGAGGGGGACTACAGGTGGATGGTACGTGGCCTCCTTCACTGCCACACTCTAGCGCAGCCTGTGCCTGGGCATAGGATGACGACTCAGGGAAGCCTGGTTAAGGGCTATGATTAACTGCTCAAGTTCCTGCTGGTGGGTGACAGCCATGCAAACTAAGGTGAGATCCCGGAGAGCCTGCAAGACTGTGGCTGAGTACCCTGTACACCTACAGGAATGGAATCAAGTATAAGACAACCACCATCCTGCTAGACCGCGTGTGAGTCAAGCTGGAGCTCTGGGGCACGTTGGGCCATGGCAAGTTCTGAGCCACCTTCAGGTCTTATTCCAAGGGACACAGGGTGTATGACACTACCAACTGCTGGTCCTTCCATTGCATAGACTGGTGAATCAAAGACATTCAGGAGCATGTGCCAGGCGCGATGGGGGTGGGGTTACAGAGAGGTCTCCTGGGTTCTGCCTGGGAACATGCAGCGAGTCCCCACAGAGCAGCGAGTCCCCACAGAGCAGCGAGTCCACACGGAGCAGGCGCGTGCCTGCGCAGAGAACTGAAGGACCTACATCGGGCCGTTGTGCATCGAGTCCTTTGTGGTGTTCATGTGGCATGGCATGGAGAAGATCTGGGGGCCCAATCAAGTGTTCAGCCTGCAGAGCCTCTGCTGCTGGATATCATATCCTGCATGCCCGTGGGCCATACAGACATGCTCCCACCACCAGTCACCATCAAGAGCCACTGCGAGTCCTCCTTAATGGCCCATGGCATTCATGATGCACAGGTATTCCTAATCGCTGCCCAGTAGGGTCGAGGGCAACAGCAGCAAGTACAACAGGCTCAAGAGATCCAAGTCTATCCTTTCCCAGCCAGTCCCAGAACGGAAAGATCTCCTAGCTAGACTGGCAGGGCGCTTCCCGATCCAGACGCGCTTTGGGAGGGCTGTCGCTTGGGGAACGCTCAGCTGGGCCTGTTGCTATGTGCATAGCAGACTGGCCACAAAGCCACTCCTGGTAAGTGTGGAGATGCACCTAGTGGTCTTGGTGGTCTCACCCAGAATGAGCTCCACAGAGGGCTGTGCTGCTGGTGCTGCAGAGATCTTTGCGGAAGAAACAAGCCCAGGATCCCACGGTGCAGTCCAGAAGTGGGCAGGAGGCATCTATGCCTGACTCAGCTTGGCCTTTAGTTGGCGGTCCCAGGGGACCCAGGAGGCCTGGCTGGCCTCTCTTAACTCTATACAAGATGTTTCACCACTTTAGAGATTTTTAATGGACCAGCAGGGAAGACTTGATACAGGCAAGTGGTGAGTCTATGTCAGTTGTGGAGATGATCTTGGGACATTTGGAGAGAAGGGCATTGGAGGGAAAGACCTGAAAGAATTTGCAGTCAAAACTTGAATCATTCATTGAATTCACATACACTTCTCACAGGGGTGTGGGAGCTGCGCAGGGACCAACAGGGACACACAGAGTACATGAACCCTTTGGAAACTTTAGGCAGCAGTCTTGACCCCTGGCTTCCTTGCTGGTCTTTCTGAGCACCATGAGGTTTTTTTGTTTGGTTGGGTTTTTTAATGATTTTGTGTCTTAGGTTTTCTTATTTTTTTCTTTTTTAATTGATATCTCATTTGTATGTTGATCAAACACAACTTTTGTGATGGATTGGGAACAAGAAAGTTTTGGTGTGAACACCTGGGTGAATTAAGCTGTTCATTTCTAAGTAGACTAGTAATGGTAAGAATTAGATTAGACGTGGTGAGAAGCTAGAGGCTTACTTTTTGTTGGTATGTTACTCTTCAGTGCGTTTCTAAGTAGACTAGTAATGGTAAGAATTAGGTTAGACATGGTGGTGAGAAGCTAAAGGCTTACTTTTTGTTGGTATGTTACTCTTCAGTGCCTAGGCATTCCAGACTGAAACCCAGGGGGAAAGGTTAAGAAGTTATCACCTTAGAGACGATATATATATCCAAGAAATCACCATGAGACCATCTAAGAACTGAGTTTTGTGGAGAAGAAAGGAAGACGCAGGACTGAGCACTTGGGTAATGTGAGTAAAGGTATGTTTTATTATTATTATTATTTTTAGTGTTGGAGACAAACAATGCATTTATATTATGATGAGAAATTGGTGATGTAGGGAAGATATGAAGTAATTGCAGGAGTAAATTCCCTGATAGGGAGAGAGGAATTAGGACATAATGAATGCAAACTCACTTTAAAAAAGTATAATGTGCCAATTCAGGGAAGTTATATTAATAGGTGTAAACTATGCCCTCTAGAAAGAAAAACTCAGTTCTGACTTTAAATTGTCAGTAATAAACTCTGAGAAGAAAGCATACAAGTGCATTAAAAATTTTTGAGAGATAACTTCACACAACCATAAACTTATACAGCTTGGGGCATAGCATCAACATGATATAATTTATACTGGGAAGACTAGCTGATTTAGTGACCCTAAAATTCCACGAAAAGAGTACCAGCTTCATTGCTAATGTCCTTGTAAGATTCTTCTGCCTGGTTCAAATTAAAAACTCTCCTAAGATTTCCTTCAGTCACAAAACAAAGAAATATGCTCTAATCAATATGCATAATTATGCATATTATAGTGTGAAGATGATCAGCTTGTCTCTTAGAAATTTATGGTAACCATATTTTACTAGTGCTCTCCTGCAATTTCAACAGAGCCTCTCTGGTTCCTGGACTGTTTTTCTCCCACATAGCTACAGTTCTATATAAAGGAGATTATTCTCACCCCCTATTTTGCTCTCTACCCTACTGCCCTATGGTGCCAACTTTCACTGCTTCTGAAAATGTTATTATTCCAATGTCAATAATGACCAATGTATTAGTCTGTAAGTTTCCATAATAAAATACCATACACTGAGTGCCTCAAACAACAGAAATTTATTTTCTCACAGTTCCAAAGGCCAGAAGTCCAAGATCAAAGTTTTAAGTGTCAGCAGGGTTGGTTTCTCCCAAGACCACTTTCCTTGGCTTGCAGATGGCCACCTTCTCTCTGTCTTCACATGACCTTTCTTCTGTGTGGGTGCAGCTCTGGTGTCTCATTCTTTATAAGGATACCAGTCCTAGTGCATTAGGATGCCTCCTCCACCCACCCCATGAACTTATTTAACCTCAATTACCTCTTTAAAGGCCCAGCTCTAAATATAGTCACATTAGTGATTAGGACTTCATTTTAACCTATGAATTTTAGGGGCACACAATTCATTCCATGCAACCGTCTTTCTAATAAATTTGATGGCAATTCTGGCTTTACTTGAATAATGTGGTTTATTTCGTACTTTGACAATTCTCCCACTGACAAAAATTTTTTTTAGTCCTCCTTAGTTTCCATAACACTACCCTTTCTCGACCATTCCTACTCAGTTTCCATCCTAACTTCTTTTCCCACAGGACCTTCCCCTAAATGTTGTTACTCTCTGGGCTCAGTCCTGAGCCCTCTTCTTATCTAACTTAAAATGATTTTACTATATGGTATTATTCATGTCATAGCTCAAACATGGTCTGCTTACTCCTTATACACACCTTTATAACTCTAGTTCAGACCCTCTCTTGAGCCTCAGAATCATGCGTATTCACTCTCTATTGAACATCCTGGAATCTATTGAACATCTCTGACTAGGACAGATACACGAGCCCCCAAAATAGTAGGCACTCAATACATATTTGTTGAATTCATTCGGTTCACTTTTTCATTCATTCAAAAATATTCATTGATCCTCTACTAAATAGCAGGCACTATTTTAGGTACTTGGAATACACTAGTGAAGAATAGAGACCAATATCCCTATCTTCAAGGAACTTTCATTGTAACACATTACAGACAATGGTTAGTAAATATATGAAATAAGTTTATATAATATGATGGAAGGTGTTAAGTGCTAAGATTCAAGAAAAAGTAGAGCAAGGTAAGAGGGATCAGGGATGGGTAAGAGGGGAGGTTAAAGGATTAAATTAGATGGTAAAGGGTGGTTTGAAGAAGGTGAGTGAATAAATAAAACTGTGTCACAGGTATCTCAAATATAATAATTCCAAAACCTCCCTTCAACCCATCTACTCCCTAGAATTCACAATGTGATTGCTATCTATTCTTCTACTAAGATGACCATATAAATTTATCTGCCCAACTGGGATATACTAGAGAATAAAAGGATATACTAGAGAATAAAAACACTGCAGGCATTAACCCTAGACAAACCTGAATATTTGGATGTGTGAGTGACTAGCTGTCATCCCAGGTAGAAACCTGTCAGTCATCCTTGCTTTCTTACACTCCCACAACCCTCTCTTGCCCCCGTCTTCTCCCAATAGATCACCAAGTCCTTTTGACATTACCTCCAGAATATCTCTTCTCCATTTCTACTATTGCTATCTTAATTCAGGGTCTCAGGATCGCTGACTAGGAGAGATACAAGAGTTCAAAAACGTTCTCTTTGTCTTCTCATCGATTTTCCCTCAAATCCTTTCCCTATAATACCACAATCAGAATCTTTTAAAATAAAATCTGGTTCCGACATTCTTATTTAAAATATTCAAGAGAAAGAGGAGAATGAAGGGCTTGGATAGAAAACAATACAGAGGAGGACAAGAGCAGACTCCTTCAGGTCCCAGGCACCCTCCTTTGTCACCCATCATCTACTCATGATGTGTAGGACGACCTAGCCTATGAGTTCTTGCTGCACTCACCCTGCCTAATGCCTTCCCTGAAAGGTAAGAACAAGGAAGAATCAGCCTGTTTATCTTTGAAATCCACAATTTCTGCAATTTCAAGTCTGAAACTCAATGTCTCACAAATATTAAATGCTCATTATTTTCCTTAAGATGTGGGAAATTAAAAATATATCAGATCTCTCTATATTTCCTATTTCAAACCAAATGAATCTAATTAGGTTTCACTGAAAACTATGAAATACTCCAGACCTATTTCCTCTTTAAGTTCGTTATAAACGTTGATGCTCTTAAGTATAAATGCAAATTAATCTAGGGAATTCCATGAAATTTTATTTCTTAATTAAGCAATTTAAACTAAATTACTTAGTTGAAATGACTGCTCTGGCTCCTAAGATTGTTCAAGGTCAGACAAATGTAATCAAATATAACAGTGATTTTTTTTTTTCCCTCACTGGCATAAACCTTGTCACTGAATTCACTTCACTGCTTTGGACTTGATGGAAAGGACAGGTTACACTCTTGAGCCAAGTGATCTCTAGAGACTGGGACCAAGATTAGAGAAGGAAAACTAGATGACGACACTTAGGCCAATTGGAGAAGTTTCTGAAAAATAGAAATGTGGTTTCCATTAAACTGAGAAAAGAACTGGGGGCTTAGATTGTCCAGAAATTAAACTTTCTACTGATATATATCTGGCAGTGCTCCAGTGAGTGCAATCCATTTGGCCAGCCAGATGGGCTAGTCCTGGCAGCTTTTCAGTCTCACACACAAAGCACTTCAGCCTGTGGTAGAAAAAAAATCCCCAAACAAAAATATAAGTAGAAAAGACATCAGCATTTTGGCTAAACAATGGGGAAAACTTATGCTCTTATAAGTGAGGTTTCTACAACATTGTCTTTGCATTTCACACATTCCAACTGTTGCCTTTTTTCTTGATTTTTAATAGCTGATTTATCATGGGTGAAGGATGAGATTACTTATCTGAGGCTCCATGCTTTTGGCAGAAAACCTTTATAATGCTCAGTTACTCTCTCCAGGGAGAAAGAAGGCAATATCTAGCTTCTTTCTGAGAAAACATACTAAGTAATACCAACAAAGAACATTGATAAGAATCTAAACTGAAAAATATCATTTGAAAATGCAAACTTCTTTATTGTCAACTATCAAAGAGACTCAGGCTAAAAGGATGAACTCACCAAAGAGATGATTCTTTCTCATTTAGAAAGACTTACTCTTTTCTCATTTTCTAATGTGAGTCCAATTTAAGCCTCCCATTAGCTTGAATGAGAATTATCTTCTGTCAGTCAAACTGTGCATCTGAGTTGAAGTCCATTGATCATCCTTCAGTTAAATTATCATGGCTACTCAATAATCATGGCCTGTTTCGTATTCCTGAAGCCATATTCTTACATGAGGCCATGACAACCACTGAGTAATCTAAGCATGTTTTCCTTCCTTGCCCAGAGTTTGCTGAAGGAAGAATGAAGAAATAGAAATCCATTCTAAGCATCCATCCCAATTTATGCCTTTTGTAATTATGAACTTCTGAAATTAAACATATATTTTAACTCACTAATCAATAGGTTATTTAGGGGGCGTTAAAGGGTGTGAAGTAAATGAAAATATGTTAATGTCTTTTATTTATTGAACTTTTTATCGAATATACATTTTTTGGTCTTCAAGTTTATAGATTCAGTGAAAATGTGAAATATGGTTTTTCCTTTTCTCTCTCTTTCCTTCTCTTTGTTCTAGCGAAGATTTACTTAGCTCCCACTCTGTGCCAGATACTACACTGGGAGACTGAGGTGAATTAACAATAAAATAAAATATTCTGGGTGAATATCAGGTATTATACACAAGTTGCCAGCATTTCCATTAGCTAATCTTTGTTTCCTCCCTTATTTGCAATTTGACAAGATGTCAAGTTCCAGATCAAATATCACAAATAAATGCTCCCATGTGGAATATTTTCCAATATTAGATTGTGTGTGTGTGTGTGTGTGTGTGTGTGTGTGTGTGTGTGTGTGTGCGTGCTTGTTTAGGTCATATATTGTCTGGCTGGTTTGCAGGACTAGATTCCTTAACCATCTCAACTCTTCATTCAGAAATATTGGGAATTTACTTTAAATAAGGAATAGTATGATTTTCTGTCCTTCTATACTAGCTGCCTTTTCAATCCATTCATGAATATTTTTCATCACTTCTTTACTCAGTCCTTTGCCACCATTGGCTTAGGTTCCTGATGAATTCCTCAGAATCATGGCATGTTAAAGTCTTTTTGGGGAATCATTACTTCAAATATGTTTTTCACTATGGTATGAGATTTTTACGCTTCTTATGTTGCTTTCTTTTATTGTCTCAGTGAAGAAAAATAGAGTTCTAGGACTGGAATTCTTCAACTTCAGGCCTTGGCAAATATTCCTGAACAGATATTTTCAGAGACACAAGGAAGCTTGCCGCCATTAAGCTGTCAACATGTTTGTGAAGCGGGCATAGCTTAACCATATCCCATTCCTGATATTTTCTTTTCTTAAAGGCCTTGTGCTGTTATTTATCCTTTTGCTGGATAAAGCAACAGCCAGTTATAAAAAATCAGTTTAATTGAGGTATAATTTGCATGTAATTTAATGTACCCATTTTAAGTATATGGTCTGATGTTATTTTGACAAAATAACCACCACCACCACAATCAAGATTTAGAACATTTTTATCACCCCAAAAAGCTCCTCATGTCTGTTAAGGTCAGTCCCCTACCCACTCTGTCTCCTGACCCCAGGCAACCATTGATCTGTTCTCTGTCACTATAGCTTAGTTTGGTTACAATACTGTAGTTCTTGAATCACAAACTGTGTACTTTTGTATCTGGATTCTTTCATTCATCATAATATTTTTAAAATGTATCTATGTTCTTGCATATATTGGTAGTTCATTTTATTTTATTACTGCTAAATTGCATTTTATGGATATATCACAATTTTTTAATTATTCACTTTTTAATGGACATATGGGTAGTTTCCATTTTTGGTTTTGTTTTGCTATTTGAGTAAGGCTGCTATGAACTTATCTTTACAGACTTTGTGTAGATACTTCAGGGCTCTTTTCAAAGAGGAATGTAAAAGAAATATTTAGGAGCCAAAGTTCAGACGACAAAGGGAAGAGGCAGGTAATATAAATGAATGCAGCAGACTAAGGGTAAGATAAAAGGAGGCAGTGATGACTATAGAAATTTGCCGCAGATCCAGTTTTTAACTCTTACTCTGTGAAATAATGTTAAGAAAGTTGAAATGATAATGTACCACAGCATCTAAAGAAAAGTATTATAGGTGTACTTACTCCTTGGATCAGGTAACGAACAACTTTTTCCAGATTTTTTCCTTCCCAAGGCTAAAGTATCATTAAGAATGCATCATTAGGAAAACAAATTTAGTTTCAGACAGCCTTGAGTTTGAATTTATGATCCACACACCATATTTCTGAACTTTTGTTTTTTATTTGCAAAATGAGGATAATAATATATTTCATTCATAGCATAGAGGTAAAGCATTAAAAAAATTAAATATATCTAGAGTTAGTCTAAACATTCTTTCTCTCACTTTGTCATAAGCTGTAATTTTATTGTATCTCTTCCACGTGTCATGCCCTATTGGAGGCATATTACTCTTACTATCTCATTTTGCTAAATCTTCACCTCATTAGCTAGACAAGAAACTGAGGCTGAGAGAGATTGAAAGCCATGTGATGAAAACAGAAAACAAGAAATTAGCTCTGGCTGGAATTTCCCAGGCTTCCTCAAAGCCTGAGCATACAGCATGACAATTTTCATTGACTTTAGATGCATCTCTACATTTGCAAAAGGATGGGGCACATTTGAAGGAGAGCTCACTTCTTTACGACCATTTCAACTTCTGTCTCTCATCCATAAGGCACAAGTCTGACGCGCTCATAGAAAGCTGGAGGCCAAGCTTTTCTGAGAACTTGTGTTTGGGCAACATTAACCATATTGTCAAAAGCATGTCTCTTACACTAGATTGTGGGCTCCATCCCTAGGACCTGGCAGAGTGCCTGGCACATAGTAGGAAGAGATAGTTTTGTGGAGCACAACAGGAATCAGAATCTTTAGATGAAGAACAAGTGTTCACATCTTAATTCCATTGTGTATATTGCTATAATCTTTATAACATCTTTAGTAGTGGAAACAACCACTTGGGTGGCCTCAGTTGGCATATGACTAACTCTTTGCCATGGTATAGTATTGAATCACTTGTTTTTAAGATGATGCTACCCTCCCTCACTAGAACCCTGTTGTTTCTTTGTTTATAAAATGAGGGTGGATTAGATGATTTAAAAGGTCATTTACAGCTTCATATTTTCTGTAATTCATGTCCATGGTTCCTCTTCCAGTTCCAAAAATTTTGAGATAACCTGCCATTTTTTCCGAGCTCATGTTCCTATAGAGCAGTGGGTACCTTAACTAGCAGTATCAGCAACAACTGGTACACTAAGTTTGAGAACAACCCTATTGAAAGGGAGAGTATCATTTCTTTCCCTCTAGTCTGAGTCTTTCTTCAAACATCAACACTGGTTTCAACTCCACAGCAGCTGCCAGCTAATACCTCCTCATGTTCTGCAGAGAGGAGAGTGCCTAGAGAATTGCTGGAGGAGGTCACTGAGCTGGACCCGGGCAATCAGGGGTTTCTTGCCCTCTCCCAATCCTTGAAATGTACCTTCTACCCACCATTACAACAACGGGAACCATTCCAAGGACGCATTCCTGAGAGAGCAATGTGTTCTTGGGACCATGTGTGCGGTATGTATGGCCAAATCCAGTTAAGGTTTCTATATAAACTTTTAAAATTATGGTGAGCAGATATGGAGATATACTGGTCTTACTGCCCAAGACAAACCTTGCACATAAGTTCCCTTACTTATTAAACCTGCCATGTCCCAATCTGGAATGTTTTACTTCTTTCTTCAGTCTCTCCTTGCCCCTTGTGTATAGGGGCCAGTTTTAGATTTCACCCTGAGAGCTCTTGAGATTGCAAACCAAGAGCTCTTCAAATCCCATTCCCCCTGCCTTTATGATGTCTTTGTTTGCCTCATTAATGAATTATTAGGATAATTTCACTCCCCAAGAAATGCATGACATCTTTCCAAATTGAGTGTCAGTTTATAGGCAAAGGCTATTGAATGGCTTCTGCCTGTTCAAGGAGAAAAAAGAGATAAGGTGTTTGTTGCATATGTATTTTGGGGACTCGGAGTCAAGAAAAGCTTCTGCCTGAGCATCGTATTCATGAAGGAGCTAGAATTTAGACTTTTGGTAGAATTTATAAATTTGTTTATGGAGATACATATGAAAGTAATCATTGTTTCAACATATCTTATATCTGGATCATACTTCCTATGGTGTATTGTGAATTGTTTTAAAAATAAATGCTATACTTACCTCTTTGACAACATGATTATATTGCATTGGGTTTTCATAAAAGTATTTAATTTGTTAATTTATTAAATTCTTGGGCCCCATTCTTATAATTATTTATGATAAGGGACTAAGAGCCTCAATATATCAACTTACCCTGGTTTCTCTCACTTATGAGAAACTCTGGAAGATACCTAATGTCTAGATGGGTAGGTATAAAGGTCCAACATTAGGTCTCAAATGGATACAATGCAAGCTCTGCTAACTTCCCCTTAAAATTGAACTTCATAAAGCATTCAAGATATTTCCTAATTTTGTATCTTATTTAATTTATATCAAAAGTCAACAAACATTTGTCAAGTGCTTACAATGTACCAGACACTATATTAATAACTAAGTAAACAAAGATGAAAAGGACAGTCTGTATTCTCAAAATGCTCACAGCCTACCAAGGAGAAAGACTTGAATAATGGGTGCATTCATCGTAGTAAATACTATAAAAGAAGTATATGTGCTATACAGAAATTCATTTTAATCAGGGAGAAGATAAAGTGTTCTGGGCAAGACACCCCAAATAATGGTTCTGAATGTACTATATAGTATTTTCTAGCACAGAAACAACCGGGACAGAGGCTACAGTGTCTGAAATAAGAAGGTGATCGTAAAGAACCAAATCAGCCAGCTGGATTTTGCTGCAAACTACAGGTGGTTAGTGGGGGTGGGAGCCCCACCTGTGCTCTCATGGGTTTCTTAAATCTCTAAATCTCTCATTCCCTCCAACATTTGGTCTATATTTGTTGAGAGCTTTGTGCCTAAGAAAATCCAGGGTACTAAACAGCAGGGCAGCTGCAAGCTGCCACCAAGCCCAAAGTTCTCCTCCCTATAAAGTATAGAAATAAGACCAAAAGGAAAAAAAAAAAAAAAGTTCTATGTTAGTGCAGACAGATCCTTATATCAGCAGAGAATTATCAAGGTTAATGAGAAAAATTATCTCATCAGAACAAGCCCCGGATGGAGGCCCACTCACCAGAGCTGCAGCCTTCCTAATCTGCCGGCTCTGGGCCTCCTGTGCAATGTAATCCATCAAAGTCACTTCCCTGCCTTCCTGCCTTCTTGCTTTCCTGTGGGCCCCCCCTCAGCCACTGGGGAGAAAACCAGTCAAAGGGAGGGTTCCCACAGGTGGACAGTGGGCACAAGGGGGACATCAGGTGCACCCAGAAGTGGAAAAGGAATCAGAGGACTGTACCCCAAACCTCCCTTTGTCTGTTAAGAAGTCAAGAACTGAGGATACCCAAGCAAGTGGCAGGAGAGGGAGGGAAACGTTGGCCCTCCACACACACACATATAGTCATGCAGGAGCCCACACAGCACACACTGCACACACACATAAACACAATATGGACATGCACCATACACACTTATATATGTACACAGTCATGCACATGTGGTGCATACACACCGCATACGCACACCTGTACAAATGGCGTGAGCACATACACATGTAGGCATGCTGGGTGTCCTGCTGTCATTTGTTTTCAATCTTTAGTCTTTTATGGAAAATAACAACTGTTTAGCCAGACTCGTTTTCATAAATGCTTTCCTTATGGTTCCTTTGGCAGGAGCCTGGATTCTCTACCTGCTGCCAATCCTGTGTAAAGAGAATTTTTTGTTTTGTTTTGCTGCAGTTATTATGATGGTGTTGGTTCAGTTTTGCTTTGTTCCAGAGAAGGCGAGAGGCAGCAGAGAAGTAGCTAGGAAGCCACGGCTTGTGTAGGTGGGCCATCTAACATGCAATGCCAAACACTGGGCCTACTCACAGTTCTGGGACTGCACTCCCTCCCCACTTTGAGTTCTTTGTTCCCATCCTTGCCATATTTCCTTATGTGTATGGCAAGGCCACCACCAGCAGGGGGTGCTACTCTTCCGTCAGACTCCTTTCTCCAGGCCATGCCTCCCTTACTCTTTCCTCAAGCCCCATCCCCTGTGAAAAGCTCTTATCCTTCATTGATCTTCCCTTTCTTCTGGCACTCTGTACTAAAGTTACAGTAATTTTTGTAGTCCTCTATAAAGCACAGTTTAGTCCATAATTTATATCAACTTGTATTCTCACTAGATTTCAAGGATGTCAGTCTTGACTTTTCTAGCCAGCTTGTAAGGGACTGCCGAACATGACTGATGTTTGCATGCATTCTATCATGCCGCCTCAAATCCTGGTAAAATGCGGGGAGCTAGGTTGTGATTTCATCTCGATGCATGGCCAATAGATTTTATATTCATTATATTTCTTTTTATTGACAGAGGCTTCATTTAAGAAGCTACCTATTTTTCTAGACGTTCTCTGTTTCCATGTATTGCTAAGAACTTTTGAAGATGGTCCAGGCTTACAAATTGCTCTGCAAGCACAGAACCTTCTTTGACATAATTGTCAACATTCTTGAGAGGTGACAGCCTTGGGAATGGAGAGGCAGAGGGGAAGTCTCAGAAATCATGACCTCTAGTACCTGGAGCTGATGCCATTTGATGACAAACATGCTCTTCTCGTATTAGGAGGGTGGCGATAAGGTTTTTAGGCATCTCACTGAAATGAAACAATTCCCTCAAAATTCCATAAAAATTGGTTGGCCAGAATGATCACAATATAATGCAATTCATTCATTCTTTCAGGTGTTATTGGTAGCCTATTAGCTATGTTCTGGATTCTTGGTGAGGCACTGGAGCTATAACTCTGAACAAAACAACTTTAAGACTTGTGCTCTAGAATTAGAAGTAGGGATCAACACCATGAAGGAACTGAAAAGTTGTGATGACAACGGTGGAGCTGGAATGGGGCAGTGGGGTCGGTGTTGTGAGAGCTAATTCAGAAAGTAACCAGAGAAGGTGAGGACATTTAGAGGAAGACCTAAAGTGGGAGAAGAAGGCAGACTTCAGAGCATAGGAGAAGAGGTAGTTTGTCCAAGTGGAACAGTTGTTTTCATTCAGCTCTATAGAAGCCGCCTAAACAATAAGAATCCTAGGTCACAATAATAAAAGCTAACTAGCATTTATTGTTCATATACAAAATACCATCCTTAGAATATTGCTCCAGGTAAGCTTATTATAAATGAGGAAATTGGGACTCAGAGAGGTAAGGAGAAGGGGCAGGGATCCAACTTGGATCTAATGGACTCCAAAGTGTGTTTCTCCTCCTATAAGTGAGCATGGTTCAGGGCCACCTGACTCCAGGATCTGAAAAACTGTTTGAAGAGTATGTCCTTACTGATGGAATGCCTGTAAATCAAATAAATCATAACTTTTAAATAATCTCAAAAGGTCAAGAATGACAGAAGACCTGAATAGATACTTCTCAAAGATGAAATACAGATGGCTAATAGACATAGGAAAAGATATTCAAGGTTGCTAATTATCAGAGAAATGCAAATTAAAACCACAATGAGATATCTCCTCACACCTGTCAGAATGGTTGTCATCAATAAATCAAAAAACAACAAGAGTTGTCAAGGAAGCAGAGAAAAGGAAACTCTCCTACACTGTTGGTGGGATTGCAAATTGGAAGAGCTGCTATGGAAAACACTATGGAAGTTTCTCAAAAAATTAAAAATGGATGTACCTTTTGATCCAGCAATTGCACTTCTGGGTATTTAGCCAAAGAAAATCAAAACAATAATTCATAAAGATCTATGCACCCCAGTATTCATAGCAGTACAATTTACAATAGTTAAGATATGGAAGCTACCTAAATGCCCATCAACAGACAATTGTTTAAAGAAATTATGGTTCATTTATGCAATAGAATATTACTCAGCCATTAAAACAATGAAATCCTTTCATTTGCAATGACATTGGTAGACCTAGAGGTTATTATGCTGAATGAAATAAGTCAGACAGAGAAAGATAAATACCATATGATTTCACTTATATGTGGAATCTAAGGATCAAAAAGAACAAACTAATCAAAAACAGACTCACAAATATAGTGGACAATTTGGTGACAGACAGAGGCGACTGGGGTTGCGGGGGCTGGGAGAATGAGGTGAAGGGTTAAAGAAGTACAAATTAGTAGTTGAAAAATAGTCATGGGGATGGGGAGCATGGCATAGGGAATGCAGTTAGCATTAATATAATGGGTAGGTGGAGGGCCAGGGGAGAGAGGGAGCAATTGGGGGGATCATTTTATGAACTATGTAGATGTTTAACCAATGTACTGTATACTTGAAACTAAATTTATATAAAAAAAAATGGCTGCTTTGAAGCTTCCTGGTATATATTCTATATTAACATTCACTGTTCCCTGCCTGGATAGACAATAGACAACCATGATTGACTCCAATTTTCCTTTTCTTCATTTCACAGACATTTTTTGAGCACCTATTATATGCCAGACACCATGCTAGTAGCTGAGGGTACACATAGATAACATGTTACTGTCCTGGAATTTACATACAATATTTTGAGGAACAAAGAGAAGAGATAATTATAATAATATGGTATAGGGATCGATGTGATAGAAATCAGCAGAGGGGCATCTAACCCAGACTGGGAGGAGATGGCATTAGGAGAGACATCGGCGAGTGCTCCTTAAAGGAGGTGATTTCTGAGCCAAGCCCCTGAAACATTAGGAGTTAATCATGTGATAGCAGAGAAATTCTAAGTGGCTGCTGTGGCTGGCCCTACAGTGTGGGACATGAGGGTAAATACAAAGGTGAGGTTGAAATCTAACCAGAGAACAGATTATGAAGAGCTTCTATACTGTGGTTAAAAAGTTTGAACCTTATCCCAAAGTCTGTGGGAAATCACCGTGTGTGAAAATGTAAGGAGAGGAACCACGTTATTTTTAGGGTAACCTCTCTGACTGCTGTGTGAAGAATGAATTAGAGGGAAGTGGGACCAGAGGCAGGGTAGGATGGGGTACCTGCTATGTGCCAGGTACCATCTTAGCCATAGGGGCAAACGTGGAGCCAACAGGCTATTCAAAGAAACTCCAAGTTTCACTGACAGGTCTCATTTTATATTCACAATCAGGAATCTCAGATGGATACTTTGTGCTGTTCAGCAATCATGCTGTATATTCATTCACTCCTCTACTCTCCTAGATACGTTTCCATCACTTTCCTGCCCTAAACCACTACTTCCTCCCAGAACCTCATACTTAGTTGTCTTTGCTTCCCACTTCCCTGAGAAAATGGAAGCAGTCAGAAAAATCTCTACAGACTCTCAACACATCTACCCACCTTTGGTGTCTGAACATTCTGACACTCCCCACCTGATACCGGATGGACTCCCTGTACTTCCATCTGAGGCCAGTCCCTTCCATTACTTGATCCTATTTCCCTCTCACCCACTCAGAGTAATCTTTCCCTCTCTCTCGAGATCTTTTTCTTCACCCATGAATCATTCCCATCAGTATTCAAATTGCTCTTATTCTTCTCATTTTAAAACTTTCTCTTGACCCACTTTCCCCATCAACTGCTGCCATATAGTTCTCTGCTCCCATTCACCGCAAACCTCAGAAGAGTTAAATATACTCACTAATTCCTCTCCTCCAAGTTTATTTCTGTAAACCTACTACAGTTAAGCTTTAAACTCCACACATCACAGAAATTGTTATTTGCTAAATCCAGTGGTCAATTCTAAGTTCACATCTAAGTGACATCAGGAATGATACAACTGCATAAATTCTCTTCTTAGATATCCTTTCTTGACCTTGCTTTTGAGGCACACATTTTCTTGGTCTTCTCTCTACCTCAGTGGTCACTATTTTTCGGTCTTTTTTTTTGCTGATTCCACCACTTCTCCTCAACTCTCTATGTTAGAGTGTCCTGGGGTGCTACCCTTGATCCTCTTCTCCCTGTGTATTCATATCATCTATATGCTGACATCTCAGTTATATAT
>NW_006442484.1:16549548-16606814 GCF_000325575.1 Pteropus alecto
GAGGGCCAGGGGAGGGAGTTATATATATATAACTGAGACGTCAGCATATAGATGATATGAATACACAGGGAGAAGAGGATCAAGGGTAGCATATATATATATATATCCATATATGAACATCAGCCCATTTCTCCACATTTAGGCCTCACATATGCAACTGCCTTTTCAAGACCTCCACTAGACCATCTAATAGCTGAAACTTAACATGTCCAAAGGGAAACTCCTGATCTTACCCCACAAAGCCAACTCCATCAGCAGCTTTCTCCATCTCAGGTAATAGCATCTCCCTCTTTCTAGTTGCTCAGGCCAAAAATCTTGGGGACTACCCGGCTTCTGTCTTTCATACCCCACATCCAATCCATAAACAACTTTTATAGCTGTATTATCAGGATGTGGCTAGAATTCTGTTACTCCCTGCCACCTTCACTGCTACCGCTTAATCAGAGCTATTATCTATTTCAGAAGGCTCCTAACAGATCCCTCTGCTTTGACTCTTACCCTCTAAAAACTATGTATTCAGCATTACAACAATTCTCTTGAAACTTATCACTCTTTGCTCAAAACCCCGAGTAACAGTCAACGTACCTAAAGTACCTGAAAAGTTCTGCATGACTTGTGTTCTCCATGACCTCTCTGACCTTGCCTACTTTCTCTCCTTCACTCTCTCTGCTTCTGCCATTCTGGCCTTCTTCCTGGTCAGTCCTCAAATTCTCCAGACACACTTCTTCTTAAGGAATTTTGTGTTGATTGTTTCTTCCAAGAATTATTTTCTCTAGATATCCCACTGTATTCCTCTAGATGCACTCTCACCTCATTTAATGCCCAAATGAAACTATTTTTTATAATGCCTGCCTTAAGCACCCTATCTTAAATAGCAACTTCTTACCCCACCAACACTCTTGAGCCTCCTTACCCTATTTTATTCTGTAGCACTAAGCATCTTTTAATTTACCAGATTATAATGTACTTATTTGTTATATTTTTTGTCTGTGTCACTCTCTGCCCACTAGAATGTAGGTTTCTCAAGAGTAGATCTTTGTACGTGTTTTCAATCATGTGTCACATGTACCTAGAATAGTCTGTCATATGATAAGAATTTAATGAATATTTGCCGAGTGAATGAATGTGAATGTGTTAAGAAGGAACCAAAGGATGTGGGTCTAAAATGAGACAATGTCTATGGAGAGAAGAGATACAAGAGATATGACAGTAAAATTAAAAGAGCTCTTTGATTGAATTCAGGGATAGAAGAAAGAAAAGATGATTCCCAGATTTTAGGCTCGAGTGTTTCTATGAAGGGAGGTACACTTCAATGAGATAAGAAATGGGAATTTAATTTGATATCTGGATGCGGGACACTAAGGTAGACAGGACTATTTCAAGGTTTTTTTTTTATTTTTTATTTTTTTAATTGAAATATAATGCACATACAATAAAATTGACCCTTTTAAAGTGTACAATTCAGGAGATTTTAGTATATTCTCAAAATTGCATAGCCATTACCATTACCTAAAACAAGAATATTTTCTTTGTTCCACAAAGAACCCTCATACCCATTAACAGTCACTCCCCATTCTTCCCCACCAGAGCCCCTAGAAAACAACTAATACACTTTCTCTCTCGATGAATTTGGCTACTGTGGGTATTTAATATAAATAGAATCATATATTATGTAGCCTTTATGTCTAGATTCTTTCACTTAGCATAATGTTTTGCAAGGTTCATCTATATTGCAGCATATATCAGTACTTCATTAGTTTTTATGGTTGAATAATATCTTGTTGTCTGGATGTAACACATTTGGTTTATCCATTCATCAGTTGATGCACATTTTGGTTGTTTCTACTTTTTAACTGTTATGAAAAATGGTACTTGAACATTTGTGTATAAGTTTTTATGTGAACATATGTTTTCGGTTCTCTTGGGTATATACCTAGGAGTGGTATTGTTGGGTCATATGATATCTCTGTGTGCAACTTTTTATGAACATTAGTTGATTTTAAGTGGAATGACCATATGCATTGGTAGGCAATTCAGTTGTTAAAGGGAAAAGGTGATAGAAAGAGCTGGAATGCTTGAATGAGAGCCATGATATGTGAATGGAATAGGTAAGAACTGATCCTAAAGTTTGCAAAGTTCCCCCCGCCCCATCTAGTCAGTTAAACTTTAGCATTTAAAGAGAAGTTAAGAGAAAGCAAAAAAGCAAAACACAAAGAAGTTACAACAGAGAGTTTGACTTCCTTCTGCAGGTTATACAGCTTTACCTATCTCAAAATAATAAAGAAAAAGCATTTTTAGATGTTTCCTTAACACTGAACTATGAATAGTTCTAAATGTCATAAATATCCATTTATGTTGCAATCTGCTCACAGGAAAGAGATGAATTTAGTTGCAAAAGAATTAAATCAACCAAGCATTGAAATCTAACAATGTTTCTGATCATTTATGTTGCACTGCTGAGATTTCAGGTTTGTATTTACTTTCGCAATACATATTTTATTTTTGTTAAATTTATGATCAATCCGGTTTACTCATCATTGACCTCACAAGAATAGAAAGATTAGAAAGTATTGTTTGTTTGCCTTTCATTGTTAAACTTTTGATCATTAATTTTAATAACCTGTACAAAGTGTGAGCAGTTTTTGATACATTTGATTTAGATGGTATCAATTTTCTGGAACTGTTGCTGAGTTCCTCAGACTATTAATCATAAGGTAGTATGATACAAGAAAGAACTGGGATTCTAAAAATGACCTTCACATTGATTATACCTGAACTTTCCAAAAATGTTAAAAGCGCTATTGGCAAAAGTTAGTCAGTCCCACTCCTTAGCCAATGAATAACTGAAGGAACTAAAGGCCTTTCATATCAGACAGTCATAATATACATCTGCTTCACTTCATGATCTTGTTCTAGCTGATGCCGTGCTCTTCTCACCTCTCTGTCTACACAAATCCTACTTATCATGAACAATTGGTCAGTTTCTGGCCTGCTTCATCTGAATACCTTTCAATAAGATGTACACTGATTCCATATTATTTATGATTTAATCTATGATATTCTATGTCAATGCTTACACAATTCCGAGTGATCTAGTCCCAGCATTCTTCTCCAGTCTCATCTAACGTCACTCTCTCCCCTGCTCACCAATCTCCAAACTCACTAGATGTGATGTTAATTTCATGTGTCAGCCTGACTAGGCCACAGGGTGCTAGGATATTTGGTTAAATATTATTCTGGATGTGTCTGTGATGGTGTTTCTGGTTGAGATTAAGATTTGACTTCCCTGGGTCTTCGGCTTGCTGACTGCACATCTCGGGACTTCTCAGCCTTCATAATTATGAGTCAATTCCTTATAATATATATATATATATATATTTTTATATGTACATCTATCCTATTTGTTCTGTTTCTCTGGAGAACGCTGACTAATACACTGGGTGTCTCAATAAGCTCTTTGCTGCCTCAAGGCCATCCTACATGCTGTTACCTTCGAGCTTCCTTTACCCAGATCCTCCCATGGCTGTCGCTTATCATCTGGGTCTCTCTCTGCTCAAATGTTACCTCCTCCTGGAAGTCTTCTCTGACCACTCTAATTAATAAAAAAAAAAAAACCCTCCTCTTACCACTCTTCAAACTCTAGTTCTCCACTAAGATACACTGTTTATTTCTCCTTAGCACTTAGTGAGATCATGATATCATTTGGCATGATATTATTTGTCTATTTCCTTTTGGTCTTTCTCCTTCTTTGCTTAGTGTTATATTCCAAGAGAAGGAAAACTGCTTAATCTTGTTCACCAGTGTATCTTGGTACACAAAGAAAAGCCTGCACATATCAGCTACTCAAAAAATGGACTAATTTTTATTGACTGGTATGAGGAACTCAGGAATAGTTTCAGAAAATTAACATATCCTATAATTATTTTAAGTAGCTCTTTGTACATCAACCTTAGAGGGAAAAAGTATAGGGGCTACAATAAAACCTCAGCTTTGAATCTATTTATTCATCAACCTAAGAAGGAAAGTAAGGCTTCCCTTCCTACCAAATAAGGATCATATGAATGATATACATAGAAGTGCTTTGAATTCAAATATGATCATATGGGGAGAAAACTGTTATTGTACCTTGTTATCCCACTTTGTATCGTGTTTATTTCCATTTGACACTTTATGATCACTTTTGCATATTATTAATTATCCTTTGCAAAAATTTTGGCCTCTCCCAGGCTGCTATTGGAAAGTGCTCCAAGTACTATACAGTGACTATAATGCTTTGTGTGAATGAACAATGATTTGAAATCTTTCCTCAACTGCTGGACATTTAATTATTTTACTTACATTAAACTTATTCTGTGACATGCCACATGATATATTAAGTATATACTTGTTATTGTTTCTGATTAGATTTCTAGACATAGAGTTAATGTATGAAAAGACAAAAATTTTTATGGTACTCTGAATATAGTGGCAGACTGTTTTCCATTTTTTTATACCAATTTTCACACTTACCATCATTGAAGTATTGAATGAGAAATTTTTTGACCTTTAACAATCTTAAGGGTAGGAAATAATTTTCTGTTGTTTAATGAATATTTCTTGAGTTACTGGCAAAGCTTAACATTTTTAATATATGTATTGAGCATTGGTATTTCTTTTTTTAAGAATTGATTGCTGTGTCATTTGATCATTTTACTATTGGGTTTGATAAATTTTTTTTATTTAATCAATTTATATGATCCAATTATAGATTGATAGCTCCTATCATTTATCATGAATGTTTCAAATAATTTCTCAATGTGTTCTTTGTCTTTAAATTTATATATGATACAGAACTTTTCACTTTTAGGTAGTCGAATTTATTAATTTGATTTCTTTTATTGCTTTTATGCTTTAAACGTTTTATTTTTAGATCAGGCAATTATTGGTGTTCTTTTTTTCCCCCCTGATTTTGGTAATATTTCATTATTTACTTTAACTCCTAATCCACCTGGAATTTTTTAATGCATAAAATGAGGATTTTACTTGTTTCACATCTCCATGTCTAACCAAACAGTGTTCATTCATGCTGTCAGTCACCATATACTAAAAGCTCCGTAGGCTACTACCTGTCAGTGGGGTGTTCAGTTTGTTCTATTCTGATCTGTTGGTTGAATCTTGCACCAAGCACTCCATTTAAATTATTAAGTAATTACTACATTGTTTGTGATTATGTAAAGTGAGTTCTTCATTATTACTCTTTTTTTAAAAAAAAATAGAAATTTAGATTCTTTAAGTTATAAACACTCAAACTTAATGTATAATTTTTATAGAAATTACATTAAACCTACAAATTAATTTGGTAGAATTTTATATTTTTACAGTTTTAATCTGTCACAGAGCCAAGAACCTATGTTTCTCCATTTATTCCAAATATGGTTTAGGCTCTACAATAAAGATTTCTAGTTTTCTTTACATGTCTTTTAATGTTTCCATTAAGGTTATAACGAAATATTGTATATTTAATATCACTTCTGTTAAACTAGTCCGGATGTTATACTATTTCCAAGGAAGTAAATATTGCTCATGTGTGTTCTCAGTTTATCTCATATATTGGGAGAAGAGTTGATGGAGAAACAAATAATTAGGGAAGTGATAGAGGAAAATATGTAAGAGAGAGAGAGGATGAAGGTAAGGGACCATTTCCAAATGGAGACCGAATTTACAAACCCTCACGTGGTTCAATTTGGTCCTCATCATGTCTGATTTTTCACTTTTAGACAATCATTTCTTTAATATATACAAAAGTTAATTGTAAAAATACACACTACTATTATCATCTAGTAGTAGCTCATTAAATGTTTTAGTAGGTAAAGAAGCAAAGATAATGGTTCTACAGTATCAGAGCAGAAATAATGCAGGTATGTTAGAGGAAGAGGCTTGGGCCAGTCCTGATGAATATTATTCCTGTCTTAATCATGGTTTAGAGGTAATCTGAGTCCAAAATCAACATGCCAGCAAAATAGTTGTCAGAAATAGAAGATGGGGCCCCAGTCAATGCCAGAAATATAATAATCAGTCTCTCAGTGAAAAGGCTGAACAGAAGCAATAAGTATTAAACATGAAAGACTCAAGTCAAGGTATTAGGGCAATTTCAGAAGAATCCAAGACAGAGAAAGGAGGTAATTAGGTAGCATAAAGGTTAAGCTTCTGGTCAAGGGGGGAAAAAAAGCAATTACTATACTGGAAATAACAGTAGTTCCAGAAAAGAGAACGGTACTTGGGTCTTTGAAATCCTGAATAAATATGTTCACCAAATCCTGGCTCAAAGCTTAGCCCTTAGCTGGCCATGTCACCTTCTTCCTTTCACTATCCCGAGTATGTTGAAAAGAGAGCAAGATGACTCTCATGGCTGGGGTCCTAGACAGCCAGTGAACATCATGAAAACACTGGCAATCCAGTTGTAAGAACCAAGAGAGGATAAAGTAGCCAAAAATAGAGTTGGGGAGAGTGCACCAAATCACACTTCATGTAGCTTACAAGTTTGCCAGTGTTGGTTGAATGAAATGAGAGATTAGAGATTCTGAAAATCTGCCTTGGTACCATATGATGTTCTATGAATCACACTTCACATTCAAATTGTATGTTATAGACTGCAAAGTGCTTCCCAAACTACAAAGCCACGATTTCCAAATCTTCCTCAGAATCCTAAGGATTAGTCAGGAAAGTTATATTAACTCAATTTTGTAACTAATGAAAGCAAGGCTGTGAGAGATATTGGTGACTTATCAAACTATCAAAGCTAGTGAGATGCAGAGATGCTGAATCCAGTCCTTGACAGCCAATTGAATTCCCTCTCCACAATCCGTCTCCACTTCTGCTGCTCTTTCAGCTCAATCACTAGTTCTCAAACTTGGTTGCACCTTGAAATACTCTGGGAAGCTTTTAGGTATACTGATATCTGGTACCTAGAGATTTGGATTTAATTGGTGTGACATGCAGCCTGGACTTGGGGACTTCTGAAAACTTGGAGGCGATTTCCGAGATGATTCTAATGGAGCAAAGCTTGAGAGCCACTGCCAGCAGATCCACAAATTAACACTCTACTGGCAAATGCTTTATTCAAAAAGGTATCTTGGGATTTAGTGATCCCAGTGTCATTCAAAAGAACCCGTTTGAAATCAACTGGTGGGGTTGGCAGGGTTGGTGAGGGTTGTTGGGGGGAGTGTCTGACTTAGAGAACTCTCTTACATAATTATAGAGTCATTAAGAGTTAACTGAATTTCATAAATACTTCCCTTTTCCCCTCTTTATACTCCTTATCGGAGCATTTTCTTTTGACTTCTCTTACCAAAGAGTGCATATCGGAGTCAGGGAGGTTGATGCGGGGTGATTACTCACAGGCAGAACCACATATCAAAGAAAATACCTAACCACAACCAAAGTCAGCTTAGGTGGGTAAAAGCAGACTAACGGAGACTGCGTGTTCAGATTAAGAGTCAGCCAGGGTCGAATCGCTGAAACAGCAAGGGGAGATGAATCAGGAGTAGAAACAAAGCTGGGCTGGAGGTAGTGGGTCATGATCCTGCCTAGGAAAATACTTTTATGTAAAACTGCATGTGCTCTCAAAACTAGTTCAGTTAGGTGAAACAGCGCGACATGGATAGCAAAGACAGAACCAGAAAAATGTATATAAAGCAATGGTGAGATATCTTCAGCCAGAGTCAAAACTGGCATTGTCAGGTGCTCACACATGGGGTGAGAGGTCACTTTTCACATCTCTGCAGACAGGGAACCTTCAGCCCTCCACTTCTCCCCAGATCTTCTTCCTTTTCAAGTGACTTCACACTAGGGAAGTCAGATATTTGAATGAATTCTTTTAGGAAAGCATTTCTTGTGTCCTAGTCTGGAACTCAAAGTATGTTTTTCCCACCATAGAAAAAAAATAATAACAATGCCAGCAAAAGAAGAGCTGAAATAGCCTTATTGGAGTAATATTTCAGGAACAAAACAATTGGGAACTGAAAACAACTGCCATATTGAACATTATCTCCGTGGAGAAGGCATTACAACTTTCAAACCAACTTCCAAAAAATTTTTATTCCATTGCAGTGGGTTTCTGGAGAGCAGGTTCTGTGTCTTTTTCATCCTTGTGTCACTGGGGCTTAGCACAGGACGCACTTAAGCTTAACTGTTCACACACGGACCCATTTCTGAGTTGCAGAATGCCTCTATTTAACACAAGAATAAGTAAGGCTTCAAATATTTTCATGCACCCTTTATTTCTTTTCTTCTTCTCTCTTATTTTGATGTGAGGTAAATTGAAGACTGAATGTTTTATTTATCAAACATAAATTCTAGTACTAGAAGGCAAGTCTAAAGACTTCTTGTCTTCCTGGCATTCTAATTTGTGGATGGGAAGAGGTTTTCATCCACCTCCAGTTGAGGGCACCCACAGACAATAACCTGAGGATCTCCCTTCTATTTAGAGTATTGATCTTTATACTGGTTTTGTCTAGGACACATTGCCCTTCACCCGATTTCTCTATTTCCCTTTTCCTCACTCTGCTTTATCAAGATGCAGCCCTTTTTATCTGCTCACGAAAATGAACTCCTAAGTGCTGGTTTGTGATCAAGAAGCAACAAAGCTGCCATCCCCCTAAATATATTTTTATATTTTGCTTGTGGTTGTCACTATAAATAAGAGAAAGTATTGCTGATGGGGCTTTTCATGTTTATGCTCCCTTTCTCTTTCCTTCCTCATTCACTTCATCATCCATAGGCCCCTAGAGCTATGTCACCACCCCAAAACAAATGGGAGAAAACAACCAATTACATTAAAATGCAGTATAAATAGAGGGGAGAAGCAGTTTTTAACCTGGGTTTCCTGAAAAACTGTCCACATTCTGGTTGCTAGTCAAAGTACGGGAACAAAGAAGTTATTTGGTTGTCATTTCAGTTGAACTATTGTAGGAATCTAAGTGGCCCAGGGGAATAGTCCCACTGCGTCCTCTCTCTCTCTCTCTCTCTCTCTGACAAATAGTTTAATTTTTGTCTATGTCACTCATTTGGGAGAATACAGAAAATGGACCTCATCTCTGGCAGAGTCTTAGGAAAATTGTTCTGGGAACAGGATCAGTGAAGAGGGTTGTGAGAAGGATGAATATGGAGACTTAAATCCCTCACGTCTTCTAGAAATGGAAAGACAGGAAAAGATAGAAGTGCCTCTGCCAGGAATTCTCATACACGTGCCAGACTCTTACTGCAGGCAATGTCTCCAAGTATCAAGGTGACCTTAGAACCTGAGAGTGTAGAGGTAAGAGGTAGTCACACATTTAGCAAGCTACTCGGAAGCATGTGGAGCAGGGGTGGTAAATATGTCACACACATGTTGCAGTCACCCTTGTCATGCCCAGGGCACCTATTTATATAAATGAATTACAACATTCTCTTCCTCAAAACCCAAATTTAGTCTCAAAATCTATTTCAATACAGAATGCCATGTACACTAACAGTCAAATAGTATCAGCATACCAGAAGAAATCTATTTGCTGTCTGTGATTTAGAGTGTTCTGGAACACTTGCTTGTTAATTCAGGTCAAAGGAAGTATGATCTAGGCTTGGCTTAAGCAAAATTAACCTGAATTAACAAGCTTGACTCTGAACTTGAGCCTCTGTTCCCACTTTGGGTGCAGTCACACCCCTTATCATGATTGCCCTATCACGAGCTCTTAAATTTCTCTCACCATCACATCCATTTAATTTTGCTTTCTACTCTACTCTTTTACCTTCTGCCTTTATAATGTCCAGGCAAGATTCAGGGGCTGCTTTGCTGAGGAAGTGAATAGAGAGGAGCTGAAGATGATGATGAAGGAGATGGTACAGGTTTTCTCTTTATCTCTATCTACACCCAGAGGTACAGTGTGTCTTTGTATGTTAAGTTCTGGTAATCGATATACACAGCAAAGTCCCCAGATGCCTCAGTTGGCACTCTACTCGGGGGCTGTGGTGTCCCTTTCTCATTTTTAAATTATGTTGGAAATCACAGGACTAACAGTGACCATTCTAATGACATATATAAATAATTTTCCCACAAATAAACTGCTAATGCACTACAGGGATGATAACTGAGCTTCACCATTTTTAGACTAAGCCTCCACACCCGCCTTCATATTAACTGTAGCCATAATACTGACTTGCATACTTTTTATGAAATCTTTTAGTACATTCTACCTCCTTCAATTCAAACAATCTCACTGAAGTTTGGTAATAGATCTGAAATCTGATTTCTGCAGGTTATCAAATCATACTTATATGTAAAAATGGAGATAAATTTCAGTATTTATAATTTAAAATATGAATCATGATAAAAACTTTCTTCAAGTCACACTTATCTTCAAATGAGTTGTGTTTTCACTGAAATATTAATGTTTATTATCTGTTTAAAAAAAAGAAAAAAAAAACCTGTTCCTTTGAAGGACAAAGAGGCCCAGCAGCTCACTTGAGTGTGTGAAAGGTATTTTCTGAGATTCTCAGTCTTTAGAAGTTCCCCCCTCTACCCCCCCAAAATATGATTTTAAAACAAAATATATCGAGAGTAAGAGAGAGAAAAATCATTGAAACTTTAGATCAGCAGTTGCCTCAGAGTGAGTGGGGTCAGCAGCTATTTTCAGCTGTTAGGCATTTTGAAATTTCTGCCTACCACAAACCTGCTTCTTAAACATCCAACATAAAATGTATCCCACCGAGTTAAGACAATTCTCTTCCTGTAAGGAGTCACTCAATAGTCATAGTTTTATTTGCTTTTGATGAAAAGCAGTCTTGGAGGGAATGGATCATCTCAGGCAAGTCTTGATAAAGGAGACTCATTAGACCCTGAGTTGCATCCTCTCCTTTAGCAGGGGTGACTTTATGGACAATTTAGGGACATCTTGAAGTCATGGGAACCACATTTTTTTGTGATCAATTTTATGTTACTAGAACATTTTCACAAACAAGATTTCTAATACAGCTATGCCCTTTATAGAAGCTCAGCTTCTACATCATCACCACCCAATATCTTCCTTCTGCCAAGTGGTAAGTTAGACCCTATACCTCTTCTCTACCAGTGTCCAGCTTTTTTGGGAGGCTACCTTTATGCCGTCTCTTTTTTCATGGCCTTGAATAGGCAGTAGATCTCTTCCTATTCCATAGCTTATAGTCCCTGCTCGGATGCTCAAGACACTCCCATTTCTTTGAAAAATGACATCCTCCCAGCTTCCTCAGAGCAGTGGTGACTGATGCAATTTGATGACAATGGTTTTCAGTAGCCTAAAAGAGAGCATGAACAGTATTGGCTCTGGCTTAAGCTACTTGGAGCAGGATGAGAGGATCCTGGCGAAGCTGATTCACAAACATAAATGAAAAACACTTTGATAGTTTCAGAAAAACTGGTGGTGTGAGAGAGGTGCTGGACCCAGAAGAGCATATGCTGAGGTTCTGGGGTATGCAGGTGGGGCTTAGTGAGCCTGATAGGGCCTTAATGTTCATTTGACCTCACTGGTGCTAGGCTGTTGATACCTGGGAATATTTGGTTTACCATGACTACATGATTTCCATAGGTGTGGAATCAATTGTTCTTGGAAAATATGAGACATCCCATGAGCTTCTGAAATCATTTTAATTTCTATAATGTCCACAAGAAAATAATTCTGACAAAAGATCTTCCAGATTTAATAAGCCAGTCTAATTCAATAGTCTCGGAAGACCTCTGTGAGTATAAATCTTGTTAATATTTGGCTTAATAGAAGGTAGCTGGATCCTCATATCTGCTTCAGCATTCAATCTGTTGTTTGTTATTTTATGGAAATGCATGAAGAAAATCTGTCCTCCAACAGGTCTATAGTTGAGAAAGTAAGGAGAATTCTGATTGCCTTTTCAGATCATTATAAATACTCTTTTTTAATAGTACATCAAATCTTAACAAGTAGTAGTTTCTTAAAAGTTAGTTGTGTGTAGGTTCTGAAGCCATAACTGTGAACTTTTCCTACTCTGTTACATTGCAATCTATTATCCTGTCTTGCACTTTGAATGGATCTTTTTACCATGCATGATTCTGAAACATGCATTGATTACTTGGAAAATATGGATTCACTAAGTTATGCAGATCTTACAAATAGTGACACATTTCATTATACGATATCAAAAAATTACATTTATTAATAGCACCACCAATCTCATCAGAAAAATCTTTAAATATTGGGAAGGTGGCAAGCCATGGTGATGGATAGAGTTTCCAAAATCCAAATTCTCACTTGAAAGTTTGAATTCTATCATTAGCAACAAATACTGTCAGTCATTTTCCTCAAAGTGACAGACTTATTCATTTTTATGTTTTCAAAATACCCACATCTGAATACCCATAGTTTATCTCTCTTTTGACATTTAAGTAAAAATGGCATTCATGAAAGAAATGAGTAGTTCAGCCTGCAACTCAAACAATTGCACAAGTGTTTGAGATAACCACTGTACTTAAGTATGCAGCAGAAATGCAGTTCTTTATGCGTACTTCCCATTTTATTTGTAATTGTTAATTTTGTATCAACTTGGAGGGTGGTTTTGGATGACTCCACTCTCCCTCATCTCTCCTGAAAAATAAAAGGAGCAAAGAGATTTCTATAAACTGACAACCAAATGAGTGAAATTAAAATAATTTCATAAGACCCCATACCCCCATCCCTAAGGGGTGCTAGTGCCTCTCAAGGTCTGGTTTCTGTTGATGCCACAACAGATGAGGGGTCAGCACCATCTCTTATCGTGCTCAATTTTCTTGCACCCAGTGGAGCCTCTTTCAGTGTCTCTAATTCCAAACCTCATTTCATGCATAATTGATAGTTCACAAGAAACTTTATCAGATTCTAAAATATGAAAAGAAATTTTTGATGAGGTTGAGATCCTTTATGGTTGTGGATTCACATCAGGAAGAGGGACCCTTTAAGGAGAAAAATATGATATTTTCATTTGCATAAAGACAATAAAACTCTTTCAGCAGCAATTTCCCCATATATAAAAAGTGAGAACATAGCACCTTGGTGACACAGACATCTGTTACTTAAACAGATGCCACCTTCTAAACTCATTCAAGCAAACCTTCTGCTCCAACTGGAGACCCCTAAACCAAAATTCAATGTGTGGATAGAGCTTAAAAGAGAGACTTAGAATAATGATTGATTTTACTTCCCTGCTTTATTAGAATTTTGCTTGCCTTTTGTGTGTCTTTAGTTTAGCAAAATCTCTATCATCTCTCTCAGTAATTTTTTGCTTCTAACTTAATATCCACAATCTGCAAAATCCAATGCTTCCTTCTAGAATTCATTGCTGATTAGCATTAGCCTTTCGGAGGACCAGATCAACTATGACTTCTAATTTTTTGTGTTTCTTTTTGCAAATGCACTACAGAGACCGCAGGGCAGGGGCTAGCACTATCTAAAAGAGAAATGAAACTTGGTTTCTTTTTTTAAGTCTCACAAAGAGTCCCGGACTGCTGTTTTCCAGTTAAGCAATACTTCCCCAGCCTAAGACTGATAAGTGCCTTCAGAAGTTAGGCTTACACTTCTAAATCAGCAGTTCATGAAAGGCATTACCAAAAACTATTATACTGCTATAATGGATGACAGCACAGTTGTATATGTTACACCTTGAAGTAAGCAGTAGGATTTTCAATCACTTGATAACCTTGAAACTGCTAAGGTATCAAATTACTATCATGAATATTGTGCAGGAGCAGAAATAACTCAGAAAGCTGCCTTTGTGAATAATAATCAGAAAATTGCAACAATTTTACTGAGAAAATGGATTCGAGGCACTGGTGTATTGACAAGCCCTCCAATGAAAAACTAAGGTAGACATTACAAGTACATTTGCATTGGACAATGTATCAATCCATCATAAATTCCAACAGCATTGGGTTTGAAAGATCTAATCAGTTAAAAAAATTATTCGCAAAGAATTATATTGTTTGTTAAAATTTCAAAGATGAAAGATAAGGCAAGCCCAAATCTTATTTTATATCTGAAAACATTAAAAAATATTTGCTTAATATTTAAACTTCACAGCGTACTCCCAAATCTAACTTATTTCAGCAGAGCATAGACAAGAAGAGGTTTGGAAAGTGAGGATTTGCTTTATAGTCATTTAAATCAATTGCAGCATGAAGACATAGTAAAAATGTAGGCAGTAAATTTTTATTACATGTCTCTTTTCCCTAAAATGCATCTGTTTAGTTTTTACCAAATCCCAGCTTTGTTCATAAGCAGAGCATCCAGTGGTGGTCTGTCGTATTTCCAGACCACAGTCTACTGAGACCCCTCGACAGTCATGTGAAAACTCAATGTCTGGAGTGATTCATCATTGTGTCAGACCGGCCAGCACTTTGTCACAGTGACTGACAATGGAAGAAACTTGGAAATAATACAAAGATTCTCTGTTCAGTGATAGTGTCTGCACTGTGATTAGAGAAGAAAGCTTTGAGACTGTGAGGAGAATCTTAATTTTCCTCCAAAATTAACTTTGATATTTTTACCCTTTGTAGGTCAAACCTTGCCTAACATTGCCCATTGTATCTTACTCAGAAGCAGCCATTTTCATTTAAAATAGTTCCTGGAGCCTGATTATTGAAATTGGCTCACAAGCAACAACTTATTGGTTGAGGTGAACAATTTTTTAGTACTATAAAATCAACTACACTTGCTTTATATGGGATCACTGTATACACTTGAAAAAAATAAGAGACATCCAGCAAAAGATTGTTTAAGTTGACTGGCTACTACTGATGGTAGTAGCAATGCAACCTAAATTTACTCACACTTATCCTTTTTCTTGGAGTCTGGAATCATTTTATATTATTCAGTTTGGCAAAATCCTAAAAGAGTACTGATATTAATTCCTGATGTCTGGTAAATTATTGCTAGATAAAGTAATGAAAAGCATGGGCATTATTTTTGAAGGACCTGAGAAGCAAATGTAAATGACTTGACATAAATTCATCCCCTCTGTAGGAAATAAATGAAATAGCATCTTTTACTGAAAGTAGATCAATAATGTCACCTTTGTATTAAAAGCTAAAAGAAAAAAAAAAAAAAAAAAAAAAAATCCTATCCAAAAATGTGTGACTATAAGAGGAGTAAATTGTCAGAGGGAATAATAATCAAAACTAGCATCTATTGACTAATTATGTGCCAAGAATTGTATAAATAATCTCATTCATTCATAGGAAACTTATGAGAAATTAATTATTATCACCATTTTACAGATCAGAAGATGGAGGCTTAGAAGAATAAGTACCTTCTTTAAGGTTATACAATTGGTAAATGTGGAAATTTAAATTTAAGTACAAGTATGACAAATATTTTAAGTTCTAAGAGCATTGACCATCATTTCAAATAAAAGAATTTGAAATGAGGTTAATGAAAGATAAGATTGAAGAATAAAAAAAGAAATGTAGTCAAATATCTGTAAGAGGGATGATCTCAAACTGCAAATCTAGACACATACTTCTCTTCCTTCTTACCTCATCTCTTAAGGTTTATTGCTTTTACATTAAAGCAAAAACTCATTATCATGACCATAATCTGTATAATCTGGTGCATAACTGCCTCTTAAGGCTCATTTTCAGTCACCTCACCCTTTTCTCCAATACAGCCAAACTGGCTTGTTAGTGGTCCTTTATATCTGGCATACTTCCTCCTGGCTTATGCTGTTTCTAGTCAGTGAAATTCTCTTGCTTACCCTTTTTACCTGGGTAAATTCTCCTCATTCTCCACAGCTCAGCTAAGTGATACTATAAGGAGGTTAGGTCTCCCTTATCATATGAACCACACACCTCTACTTTATTTCCTCTCTCAGAATTGTAACTTACGTTTGTCAGAAAGATTATTTTATTTATATCTGAATAATTCATTTGATAGTAGCCCCAGTGCATAGCTCTACCTGACACAATAAATAGGGGCTCATTAACTCTTTGAGAGTGAATGAATGGGTAGATGGAAAAATAGTTCCTATCTGTATTTCTTCTTATAGTTTGTATTTAGAGTTTCACTTGATCTTTATTGCAACCCAAAGACAAAATGAGCTAGATATCACTTTCTCGTTTTACTGAAAAAGAAATTAATGCTCAGAGAAGTTTAATACTTATCTAAATTTACATTGGTAGTAGCAGAGCCTGCTAAAATCTAGGCCTTCTGAATCTCAATTCATTGTTCATTATAACAAAAGCTTTATTGTGTCATCAGTGAAAATGCAAATATCTGCTATATATCCATAATAAAACACAGAAGATGGAAAAAATGTACAAAATGAGGTCCTTAGTGATTGTGGAGGAAGTGTTGTGGGTTAGAAATGAATCCCACAGATAGTAGCACTGCTTACCCCAGTGGAGCTGCTGGAGCAGCTCAGAGTGCTGTGTAAGCTCACAAACTCTCATGAAAACCCTGGAAGATGAGCCCTGTAACTGCTAGTGGTATAATCAAAATAATTTGGAGAGTACTTCTCTACAGATGGCTAAAGTGTGAGTTCAGATAACTTTATATAATATTATTAATACTAATAATAACAATAATTACATAAATGTCTCTCGAGTTAAGAAACTGGTTGTGAACTCTGAGTGAGTGGGGGAAAGTTGCCAAGGTTTAAAAATATTGGAGGACACACCTCTGATCAAACCTCTATGGACAGGCAGTAGTATACTACACAGAATATTGTAGAAATGGCCTCCAGCTTTGCACCAGAGCAACTTCCCATAACGAGAGGGTGGGATGGGAGCCTTTGGGCCCAAGTGGTCCCAGTGCCCATTGAGGCATTTATTAGTTCCCAGAGACACACAGGCCAGTCCCAATCAGCTGAAAAAAAGTAAAAACAAAGCAAAGCCATGTCATTAACTTGAATCGTCAGGCTCAACCATTTTTTGAGCCAGTTTGGACCAGTGAGAACAGTGGTTGTAATTATAGATACAATATTAGGACAAGTCTGGGATGAGCTGTGCTATCAGACTTGCTTACTGTTATTTTTGGACAAGCATGCCACAGAGCAGAAAAGTTCCTCTTACCTTAGCTGCACTGCATGACCTGAATAATCATTTCAGCTTAATTTTTCCGACTAGTGGATTTCTCCTAAGAAAACAGTGTTGTTAATAACCACAATGCACTTGGTTTCCTGCCCTGGACTTCCTGTTTCCTTTGCCCTGGGAGTTGGACCCTTTCCTGTCCTCCTAGATATCGGTTAGAATCTACTTAAATAGGATAGACCCCTTTGCAACACAGAACCGTGAACAAATTACCCATCTAATTTTGAACCGCTGTTACTTTGTTTCAACTGATACTTTGACTTAAGAGGAGACCTGGGTTAGATCTGGCTCCTGAGCTCCATTGGATAAAGTTTAGTTGTCTTACAATTATACACTCAGAGGTTGGGTCTAACCTCTAGCTCTAGCCTGATCTTTCACGAAGATTCATTTGGAAAAACTTAGAATGTCTTTCAGTAGAGCACTCATGAATTTTAATGAAATCCATCTCAGATTTCTACATTTCAGATAGTCTCTGGTAAATATATGAATTTCCCAATGCCACTGCTCAAAACAGAACTACGGCTCTGTCCTCCTGTCTTGGATGTCCTTGGCACGTCTAAGACTTCAAAAGAGGCACCATCCCAGATATACTTATTGCATCTATACCCAGACTATTCACTCTTTAATCTGTGCTCACCATTGACCCTGAGCTTTTGCACTAATCCAGTTTATCTCCCCAGATTTTAATGACTTCCTTGTGATTTTCCTACTCCCTGTGTGGACATCTGGCTCTCACATGAAATCTTCACAGATCCCTAGATGCTTTGTTACTGGTTGCCTTTTGTCCACCTGAGCCAATTTCTTAACTCCAAAGGTCTATCACAGCCTTTCTAAATATCACCAGAGATTTTTTTTTTAACTGATTAGCAATGGTCAGGAAGTTATTGCCATAAAAACTAATATGGTAGACATAGTCACACAGGTGATTCCAGTGTGCACTCAAGGTTAGGAGCTACTGTTATATATTCTTAGAATTCAGTGGAAAGTTTATTGAAGAGAGAAGGCAGGTGTGAGGGAGAGTGAGTGGGTTCATAAAACAGAGGAAGTAAGTGAGTGGGAAAGTGATAGCTTAACAAGGGAGGTGTCAGTGGAGAGGTGGGGAGGAGATTGAATAAAAGAGAGCACAGAAAGCCCTAGAAGCTGTGCTCCCAGGACACCATAAGAACATGCTCAAGAGGCAGATAAAAATATATATCTAACCTAGACCCTTGGATGGAAACCATTGGTATGAGAAGCACTTAATGGATATGGTGAACTCACACTTAGTCAATCTATACAACCAGAACACCAGCCATTCTTAGACTCGTAACCATCTCTAGAAGTCTCGCAATTCCCCTTCTCATCTTTTCATGGCATCACTTAGCATCAAGAATTGCTGCATGTTCTAACAACCAACTAGATGACAAAGTCAGATGATATACTATTTTGCTTTGGGGGGCAATCCTGAGATAGGTAGGACAGTCACAAATTTTACCTCTGCTTTATTGATGAAGGTAATGAGACTCAGAATGAAGAAGTGACTTGCCCAGGGTCACATAGCTACTGAATTTAAGACAAGACTACGATGGAAGTTAGATAATTTCTCATTCTAAATCCACAACTCCCTTCACCTCACCACTCTGTCCAAAAGGACTGAGAATTTTCTCAAAATATGGAGGTCAGTTTACATTGTAATGCTCTGCTTTGTAGGCTCTGGGTGGGTTTCTGTCCTTCCGTAGGAAGGATATTTGTTTCCTCATCATTTGGATGTCCGGTTCTTAGGGTTTCTCTTTCGGATGCATTTGGAAATTTATAGGGAGAGATTTTTGATTGTTACAATGATAAGGAGTCCCTACTGGCCAAGGACATGAAAAAAGTCTGAATGCATATTCCTACACAGTAAAGAATTCTAACATCACACGTGATGTTGAGTACCTAGTGGACATTGTGTAGGAAAACCTGTATATAATTACCTGAGTCAAGAACTTAACTTTGTTTTATGTATGAACATAAAGTAATTTACATAGATTTAATAGTTACTGAATTTTCAGGAATGTGATTTCTAAATAAATCCAGGAGAAAATTGTATATGATTGTATCAGAACTTTACAAGGAGTTGTTTGCCATTTTAGAAAATCACAATGTGTGTGATTTTACCTTGACTTTACTTGCTGACTTTATAATCTTGCTCCAAGTAGGGATGGGGATAGGGAATTTTCACTGTGTAGCTGCTGTAAATTGACTATTACTTTTCTTTAACTTCATAATTTTGGATACTTGACAAATTGAGGCTATAATTATAACATAGTGAACTTCATTCTGAGAAAATCAACTGATTTAATGACATTATGCTTCATTAATAAAGAGCCTGCTTTTTAGCTGAAATGATGGGTGAACCAGCTTTCTTCACTGGATCATCCAGAAATTCAGGTGACAAGTTTGAATTTGAAATAAAAATGCCTTAATTGGAAAACATTCCACAAAGTCAGTTTGTTCTAGGAGAAAAGATGAGCAGTCGAGTCTGGATAAGACATTCTGTCACAGATTCATTTCAGCCTCACGTCATAGCTTGTGTATTATTTAGAGGTAATTTAAGATTCCTATATATGGTAACATATATTGAAACTTTCATTTCACCTACTGCACTTTCTCCCTACGCTTTCAATTCCAGTCTTTGTTTTGAAATGAAACTATTAAGCTGCAGTATGAAGTTAAACACACTCGACAGGGAAAGGTGTGTGAGTCAGCAGTTTATAGCTGCCAAGAAAGAGCTTACAAATTCATATTATTGATGTGTATTATTTTGAAGACTGTATGGTTGGCTGTTTCAGTGAACTTTGTCAGGGATCAGCAATTTACTGATGATGAAAATAAACTAACAAACTACATTACATTCTCCAAACAGGCAGTAAAATTGATTATTTGGTAATCTGAAGTTAAAGAGATAAAGTTATAGGTGATCCTTTCAGAGTGATCCTTAGAAAGGTCCCCTGAACTCAGCTCATTATCTCAAATGGTCAGATCCGAGGTTCACAGAGAATGACAAGTCTGTCCACAATCACATCTGGGCTGCAATTTCTTAGAGCCTTCGGTTCTTTAGTGACAGCTGCTTTGATAACATTTCTAAATATTATGTTCATAGTAATTGTGAGAAGACTAAAGCACCATTCTGGAAAATCTGATCCAGGTCCATTGCATAAAGATCTTCTAGGGAGATTAAAATACACACACACACACACACACACACACACACACACACACACACAGATATTTTAGAGATTAAAAAACACACACACACACACACACACACACACACACACACACACACACACACACAAACAAACACAATTCCCTGATTTTTCAGTGCTATTGTGAGGCCTGGGAATCTGTAAATCAAAGTATTCTCTGGTAGTATCTAATGTGCCAGCAGGTATGTCACCAACTCTTTGACCACTGGTCTATTAGATGACAGAATAAGTAAGAATAATGTAGAATTTCTGTGGGTTCACTTGAATAATTTATAGTAAAGTCTAATTCTCCTCAGAAATTGCACATATTTTATTTGAACATAAAACATTTAATAATGAAAATGTTAAAAATAAAATAATTCCACTTACTGTGGACAAGGACAGAAAGAAACAGACTGTCGATGGTCTGTCCCTTCTTCTGGTTCAGAGTAGAATGATGCATGAGCTACTAGGAATGCTTTCTCCAGGTGTAGATGCGGCTAGTGGCACGATGTTAACTACTACTGTACTGTGGCTCAGCTCATTGAAAGCACAATATTTCAGTCATAGGAAAGCCAGGGAAGGAGAACTTGGTTTCAGACCATCTAAGAAGATAGATACAACACCCGTCCTCAGTTTCCAGACTCAGACAGCACATAGGGTCTCCAATCCTTCAGCCTATCAGATCAGGTAAAACCACAGCGGTTCCTCCTTCCTTCTTAAAACAAAACAAACAAACGAACAAACAAACAAAGGCTTATAGTTTAGTGAATTTTGGCTAAAATATTATATTATCCTAAGAGAGGCAAAGTTAACTTAGAATGTCTTCTGACCATGTCCTGATGCCTAGGACAAAATTATTTGTTGATAATGCATACTGAGCCTATGCATATTCTCACAATTCTGGCTTGGCCTCTGCTTTTCTAAAGGGTGAAAAACTTTATGCAGCAGTAAATTCTAGTATCCAGGGTGAGACCTGCTTTACCTTTTTTATTCTGACACCCAAGTTCTGAGTATCACAACTAATTAGCACATATCCTCTATAATTAGAATTATAAAATATTGAGAAGAGATTTTAGATATGATCTGGTCCACGTCCAACTTGGAGTCATCCCTGATCCTTCTCTTCCTATTACACATCCCAAATCCATCAAGCAAAGGATACCCTGGCAAACCTTTTGGCCTCTATCTTAAATATATCTGGAACAACAACACTTCTTACACCTCCACTGAAGTGACCTTGGTGAAAGCCATCATCAGTCTCACTTAGATCACCAAAATCCCATCCAACTAGTGTTCCTACTTCTATCCGTTCCCACTGTAGACTTTTCCATCACAACAGAGAAGATGCTTTCAACTGTGAATATCGCATCATGTCACGCCTCTGGGCGAGAAGCCAGCCCTTATAATGACTTGGAAAATTCCACATGATTTGTTTCTGGATTACTTCTCTAACCTCATGTCCTTAATTTCTTACTTTTTCATTCTGCTGTGGTCACACTGGCCTCCTGGCTGCTCACTGAACATTTCAAGTATGCTTCCCCAAATCTTATGTGCTGGTGTTTCTTTCTTCCAGAACTGTCTTTGAACATATATCCGCATCGCCAATTTCTTTAACTCTTTTTGTTTTTCACTTAGAGGCCACTTTCTCAGAGAGGCCCACGCTGATCACCCAAGTTAAAATTCCAACTCAACCCCTTTTTGGCACTGTATCCTAGAACTCCGCTTCTACATTTCCTATTGCTTATTGAAGATTTTCTGTTGAATGGCTCTCTGGCATCTCATACTTATCATCACAAGTGGAATTCTTCATCATTAGCTAAACTTGCTACTTAGCTAAATGATGTCCCTTCTATACAGAAATTCAAAAACTAAAATTTATTAGGTAAGCTCCATGTCAGAAGCTTTATTTGCATTGTATCATTCAATTCTTTTCTAGTCCTGTGAACTCAGTATATATGTCCCTATTTCAAGCAAGAACTTCTGGGATACATAGTGAATGGCAGAGCTGAAATTCAAAATCAGGTTCCAATGATAGCACATACAATGTCTTTCATCTATACCAGGGAGTCAGCAAATATAGACCATAGGGCAAATCTAGCCCTCCACTTGTGTTTGTACATGAAGTTTTGTTGCAACACAGCTATACTCATTTGTTTATGTGTTATCTATGGCTGCTTTCATTCTATAACAGCAGAGCTGAGTAATTATAGAAAAAGTTTGCTAATTCCTGATCTATACTATACAAAGCAGAGGTTAATTAGTCTAGAAATTCCTTGATATATAAATATACAAGGAAAACTGAATACACAGAAGACACCATTGAGAAGGAAAAACGTGTTTTAAGGATAATTTGTTAAAGTTGTAAATCTTTACAACTTTTGGTCTTAATTATAGATAGATACAGTTAAACTCATAACATTTTAAACCACATTTATGAGTTTAATATTTTCAAAATTATATCTGTGGCTTGTATTATACATCTGTAATATCTGTGGTTCACCCTGACTTCCCACGTGTGCCAGTATCCAGTCAGCATAGCTTTAGTCCTTATGTCCCCCCACATTTCTGAACACTTACTGCTCTACAGAGGGATGAGGGAATTATTTACTTTCACTGGAGTATCCCAGAATTACCACATTTTTCTTCCAGGTATTTTCCATTTCACACTTTTTTCATCAAACTTCTGTATCCATTCATTATAGCATCTTCTCCACTTTTGAGCTTTCTATTTGCAATTTAGGTCTGTGTTACAGGTTTATCAAACCCTTTTTTGAAAATAGATTGTGAAGGAAAAATTGAGCGAAAGGATCCAGACACCTGTATTGCAGAGATATTATGAGAGTGACAGGTATTGTCTAACCTTGGCATTGTCAGAACATCTCTGAGCCTCAGATTCATCTTCTACACCCTGGAAATCTTCTACACCTGCTTCCCAGATTAGATATGAGAATGAAAAGATATATAAACTATGAAAGCACCCAGTACAGTGACTATTTGGGGATTGTTTTGGCTTATTGTTTTTTTTTTTCTTAATTAGTAAATTTTTATTCAATCATTCAGAAAAAAGTGCATAAATTATAAGAAGTGCACAGTTGATGAGCTAGCACAAAGTGCATGCACCTGTGTTAGCACTACCCAAGTGAAGAAAGATAACCAGCACCTCAGAGGCTCTCTTCATGCTCCCTTCAACGACTGTCCAGCAGATTAGTTTGGTCTGTTTTCAAGTGTTATATCTATACAATCATATGGTATGCATTCTTTTGTGTTTTGCTTTTTATTTCATATTCTATTTATGAGCCGTCAGTATTATTACATGTAACAGTAGTTTGTTTTTAGTTGCTGTTCTATAGCACTTTATAACTATACTGTGATTAATTTGTTCTCATCTTGATTGATATATAAATTGTTTTCAGCATGGAAATGGTATACATTATGTCAATATAAAAATTTCTGTATATAATTTTGAGTACTCATAAGTATTTTATTGGATCTATTTTAGTCGGTACTGCCAATTCCTTTTCAAAGGTTATTGTACCTAATTAACCCTCATATCAGCCATTTATGGAAACTCTAGTTGCTCCGTATCTGCTGACACTTGGTATCGCATTGTAATTTTAATTTGCCAGTCCTTAATCACTAAGGAAATTAAGCTCTTTTTAATTCCAGTGCTGCTTTGGCAGAACCAACCTTCTGATGTGATAGATTTATCTTGTACTAGAACCACTCTTCATGGTAGGCAACTGACTAGTTGATGCTCTTAAAAGCTTTTCTTAGAGTACAGATTCCAAATCTAAAGATTAGCAAGTGTATTATGTGGACATTTTCTTCATATAGCAACTCAGTTAAAGATCAGCATGTTTCTAAATACAGCTTTTTAAATATTTCCTTCATCTCTACATGCTGATACATATGTATTTGGTCAGTGAGTAGGGTGTTATTACTATAGAAATTAATATCTCATGGTTATCAACAAGTAAAATGGATTCCATTTGTAATATTCAGATACCTTTTCTATCAAAAGTTACCTAGAATGGCACAGACAATGATAATATCTTACTTTTTGGGCCATTAAAAATCATCCCCACTACTGCCATCTCTCACCACAGAAGGGCAGAAACAAATTTAATTACATGAAGGTGACAAATATGTACAAAAGGAAACTGCGAGAAAAGATGGCTTTAGATTTTTGGCTTCACGCTCACTCAGGTTTGATATTTTCTAATCCTAACTAGGACTGATTTTGATCTCCTTTTACTATTCTGATTAGGTAGATGAAATACATGTCTACAGAGAATTTTTGAGATACATGATGTTACTTCATATCATGAAATTATTTGAAGACCCAGGCAATGTATTTGAATTTTTTAAGGCTTTGTGTGCTCTGAGAGAATCTTTGTTTTCATCAATTTACTAGAATTGTAAACAAACTGGAAATTGAGAACCAGAAACAATGCCTAGAACATTACTATATCAGGGACATTGAATTTTGTTTATTACCGCTTTCTATAGTAGAGAAAGTGCAGTATCTATTCTCATCATTCTTTTCAATGTTCTTTAACAGAATTTGTGATGGTTTGGATTATTTGTTCAGCAAATATTAAATCCTTGCACTCCTATGGGAAGAGTAAACTTCCTTGTCTTGTTGATCTTAGACTTGGAAAGTTAGTAGATGTGACACAAGCAGGGGCCTTTATTATGTGTGTATGATTTGACTTGGCTTTTGGACTCCTGGCATTCAGCAAGAGAAGAAATTGGCCAGGTGGCCACTGGACCAAAGAGTGTGAAAATTATGTGTAGCACATCAGAACCCAACCTGATCCTAGAGTCCAGAGCCTGGAGTCCAGCCTCGCCAAGCTGAGCTGAAGCTTACCTACAAACTTGTGAAGGAGAAATTAGGTCTTAATGTTATAAGCCATTTGGTTTTGGTGTGGTTTGTTAGGCAGCACTATTGTGGAAAAAGCTGACTGAGACAGTTTTTTAGTTTCTTGTTTAAGAATATCAACATTAAAGTCCTCAAATATAAAACTTAATTTAGTAAATTAGTCAAAAATGTTTATCTTTGTTGAAAATTTATAATGTGCTAGTCACTGTGATACATACTGGAGAAAGATGGTAAAAAAAATAGACATGGGGAAACTTGACAAGGTAATTTTAGTACAATGTGATCTGTTTCTGATTGGGATAAGCACCTATTGCAGGATGATTCAGAAGAGAGACTGGAACTAGTCTTGACAACTCAAGGAAGTTCTATCAGAGAAAAAGGATAGGTAGGAATTATTCACATTATTGTAAGCAGAGATAATAACATGCTCAAAAACTCAGAAACAGGAAGCTACAGTCATCTGTCAGACTATAAAGCATGCTATCTGACAGGGCCAGGATGGAGTACAAGGAAAGACATCTATAAAGGTAAATAGTTTGAGAGGGATAAGCAGGTAGAATGTGTGTCTGGGGTTTCTGGTAGCCCTCCTGCACCCTAAATATAAAAAGACATAAAGCTCAGATAACATCATTAATTTCTAATATTTAGTTATGCATGAAACTGAGGATAGGCCCTGGGTAATTCCAACATTTATGAGACAGAAAGAGGCACTGGATTTATTAATTTAAGAGATATTTGTTGGACACTGTGAATATGATGGCAAATGAAAATAGTACCCTCATTTTCCTCAGAGAGGTTAATATAGGTTAGAAATACAGAGAAGTAAAGAGGCAATTCTAATATATAATATTAAATGTTATAATATTAAGGAATATGGAACAAAGTGGCAGGAGGGCTAGAAAGATTTCACAGAAAAACTAACACCTAAGCTGAAAACCTAGGAGGAATACTCCTAGGAATTACTCAAGTCAAGAGTAAGAAAAACATCATTCGAGGTAGAATGAATGGAGTACTTAAGATTCTCAAGGACAAGAGAAAAGATGATAGGTCCATATAGGGGTGACTTCTTTTAAGAAACAACCTGGGAGAGATAAGTAGGGCCAGATCATAAGTCCTGTTATGGAGTTCGGATGTTAATTTGAGAACAAGGGGAAACCATTAAGGGATTTTAAGAAGGATTGAGAAATATCCATGGGGTAGAACTGGCAGAACTTGATGACCAACTATATGCCTGGGTTAATGGAGAGAGAAACATGGAAGACAGTCAGCAAAATGGACTTGGGCAAATCAATGAAGGGGGATGCCATTGAGAATACAAAATGTGCAGGTTTAGAGAGTTGGTGATGAGGACTCAAAGATAATGTTTAAAAAAAAATAAAAGAAGTGGACAAATAGCTATTGGGACAAAGTAAGAGAATCAGGGTAATGCTTGTTCACTAATTGAGGAGAAAATGTAGTCTTTAAAAAAGGAGCTGTTGATTAGTGCCAATGTGACAAAGAACATGAGGATACTGAGTAGGAAAACATATTCGGATTTGGATTTGTTAGGGGTTTGTGAGTGACTTTGGAGAAAGTGGTTTCAGTGAATTGGTGGCTGTAAAAAAGGGGTTATAAGTCTTAGGAATGAGTGAGTGGTGAAGAAGTGTAAGAAAAAGTGGAAGAAATAATAGAATGGCTTAAAGAAGCCAAATAATGAAATGGCAGTTTAAAGAAGTAGCTGCTTTGAGAAAAAGGAGTGATAGAAGGAACCCAAGCCAGTTTATAGTTTGTATACTGAGAGAAAAGAGCCAGCAGGGATATAAGGTATGTTTGGGGGAATTAGGGGAGGGGAGATGCAGCACTTCTAGAGCATGTTCTAAAGGAAATGGAAGGCTTGAGCTCAATCTCAAGGCTGGAGAGTTTATAGGGACACTTCATCCTCAGGACAGAAGAATAGGCAAGGGCAGGCAACAAAAATCAGAAATTTTGAGGTGACGGAAAGGAAGATTTAAGTTTGTTCATTGACTCTAAAATGTAAAAAAGAAGGACATTGGCTAGCTCAGTTTGAGAAAAGTAGAAATGATAATCATCCTTCTGAGGACACTGGTAGGGAGATGGTTTTTAGCTGCATACCACAGGCTTCACTCTAGTTAGTTCTGGTGGAAATGGAATTTATTACCGAATTATCAGGCAGTTCAGCCAGCCACAGCCATAGGCGATGTTCAATGCATGACAATCACTAATAAAAAATGCCACTGCTGTCAACATGTGGTGCCTACATCTCAGTTCACTGAAATATCACAGCTTGTATCTGTCAAACTCAAGACTGCACATTGGCTGCTTTGAGGAGCCAAATGCTTAGAACCGCTAGGAACCATCAAGTGCCAAGAGGTGGATTCAATGAGTGTCTATGTCCTCATATTGCTCCCTTTTGTTGGAGAAACTGCTGTTTGGACCCCAATGTACATTCACTCCTTATTCTGTTGTAATAGAACATTTAGTTAGTCACATGGCCAGCTGCTCAGAGTAAAAACTGTATCTCCCAGCCTCTCATGAAGCTGAATGTGGCCATGTGAGTAAGTTTGGGCCAATGGGAGTATTGTATAGTGACTTCTGACACAATGAAGTTGAGTCCCTCCCTTATGTTAGTGAAGTAATCAGCTGAAAGGAGCCTATATCCCTATGGACTTCTGAGTAGTTTTTTATTTTTCCATGGAGGAAAGTAAACTTCTATCTTGTTTTCCAAATTAAAAAATCTTTTTCATGGTCATGTTTGATGCATGCCCAGATCCTTTGCCTGGACCCAGACAGCCCAGGGAGGATGAAGGAAAGGGTTCAGATTCCAACTCTGACAGCCAGTACTCGTTATATAGAGAATATCCCTCAAATAGGAGAGGTGTTCAAAAGATGTTAGGCGACCACTAATAAAGCAGATGCTTACAACAGGGACAATCAAGGAGGATATCGAGGGAGGGAAGGAGAGGCAGGGAAAGCAGAGAAATAAATAATAATAATGAGAGGCAAAGGGGCCCAAAAGAGCAGGAATTAATCAAGACCTGATATTATGACTTTTTTAAAAGAAACTCCTGACACCCAGATCTGGGAACAGAAACTAGTCTTAGCCTAGTGAAAGTGTTATGGAATTTCCAGGTCATAGAATTCCAATTTGTTTTAGAAACGGAAGGGATGAAAGGGAATGAAACAGAAATGGAAGGGAGTAAAAGACAGGAAAACTTTCCCCTGCTTATACTTCACCATGGGGTCCAATAGGAAGATGGGTATGGACAGTAGTTGAGGATTGAGTGGTAGTGGAAGCAGGCAAAAGTTTGGAGTCAGGTATGGATGTAACACTAACTCTAGCATACTTACTGTAAAAACATAGGCAAGTGTTTTTGTCTCTTTAAGCTTATTTCCTGATTAGTAAAATAGAAAGAAAAATAGCAGCAAACAGCAAATAAATACAGTACATTAGATAGATTACTCAGCTCCTAACATAGTACCTTGCACCCTGTAAGCCCTCAAAATCATGGTGAATGATTTTAGTAAAGTTTGACTGCTCTGCTTATTCTTCCACTTTCATCTCCTTACTTCATGATATAGGTTTTAAGCAAATAAAAATAATAGTCCTATACAGAGCTGAATACCACCCAGCATAATTCAAGCCATCCTCTCGGGAATAGAGTATTTAGACCTAAAAAAAAAAAGTTATGACTCACAATTAGAGACTGGAATTCTCAGGAAAAACCAACATTAGCATCTAAACAAGAAAATGAGCTCATTGACATTGAAAAATGTTACTATGTTTTCAATTTCATTAAAGTCTCAAATAGACAAACACATTTATTTCTGTGCTATGTGTCTGATAGCAAGAATAGGCAAAAACATCAGTCTACAAGCTCTGGGACTCTAGACTGTGACAGCGTTGATGAAATATATGCTTCCTGAAGAGACATGCAATCCTCACTATCTGTGACCACTGAAATATTAAGGAAATTACTTATAAAACAGATAAAAATCCATTATGGGAGCATAGCCTAGAAACCGCTAAGGAGGATGGGAAGGTGTAATTTCCAATCTTCCTTGAAAAGAAAAAAAAAGAAAAAAATTTTCTCTTGTTATTATCCTGGTGAAATTAAATTTCATTGTGTAGTTCTCATCTTCATAATTACCAGGTTGCTTTGAGAATTAGATATAAAAAGCCACATCATATAAAGGTAGCAGCTGATTTTTCTAAATACTATATTTTTAAAATGATAAAAGAGGAATAACATTTCAAATGATCATTTTAATCATCATACTTGTTCTGTGTCAGCCTACCTGCCTTTTTTGACACACTCATATACAGGCATTGAAAAGAATACCTACAGGGACATCCACCCAGGCTGTAAAACCATCTGATCAGTGCAGAACTAGGATCTCCACGAATATGTGCTTGAGTTTCTAGAAGTTCTGAGGCTGGGAGCCTAAAACCTATGAGTCTTGAGAAGTTATGATAGGTTAAATAATTGCCCCAAAGATATCCACACAATTATCATCTGGAACCTATGACTATGTTACCTTAAGTGACAAAAGGCACTTTGCTGATGTGATTAAGATTATAGACCTTGAGATTGGGAGATTATCTTGGATTATCCAGGTGGGCCCAATCTAATCACATGAGTCCTTAAAAGCAGAGGATCTTTCCTGGCTATGGTTCATCAGATAAAGAGGGAAGCGATGATGATGATGATGATGGTTGAGAACCAGAGAGATAGTGACCTGAGAAGGACTCCACCTTTGAAGACAGGAAGACTCATGAGCAAAGGAATGTGGGCAGCCTCTAGATGCTAGAGTAGCCAGGAATTGGAGTCTCCCTAGGGCTTCCAGAAACAAATGAGGTCCTGCCCATATCTTGATTTTAGCCAAGTGAGACTTTATAAGACTTCTGACCCATAGAACTATAAGATAATAAGTGTGTGTGTTGTTTTGAGCCACTAAATTTGTGGTAATTTGTTACAGCAGCATAGCAAACAAATGCAGGAGGGCTGTGGAAACCTATTAACTAACTTGCCATTTTCTCCCTAATTCTTACTTTGTCTCATCTATACCTTTTCTTTTCCTATATCTCTGCTCTATATGTCAGTATGCACACTGACCTGAATCTCTCTCTTGTCCCCAACTCTTTAGACTGAGGTCCTAACAATATGCCTGTATTTCAGTAGCATTTATTTGGGAACTAGATTATTTCAGTAAAAGTAGTAGTCAGCCAGTGTACAACTCCAACTGAGATGAATCATATGCTGTGACCAGTCCTGAAGATTCACTGCTTCTCTTTGTTTTCATCATATAAGATCCATCTGAACATGAAGCATGACATGGACCTAGTCCTGCTCATCAAATCTTTCTTCCTTCCCTCTCTGTCTCGTTCCTTCCATTCTTTGCTTCCTTTCTTTCTTCTTTTCTCCCTCTCTTTTTTATCCCCTTCTTTCTTAATGATGATGCACTTTATCAAACATCTTAACAGGTACTACTTATATTTTTTAAAATTTTACTAAGTCATTGAAATGTATATGTAAAATGGGTGAATTTTATCATATGTAAATTGTACCTCGATGAAGCTTTTTAAAAAAATGCTTTTGTTATAAACCTTTTTCTCATCATTAGCATCATCATCACCATTGTCTTCTTTGTCATCATCATCACCATCAATTATACACAGGCACACAAAGAAAAAAATCAAATGGTAAGAAAATCACTTACAAATTATCTTCTCTAACTATGCCGAAGTGTTCTGTGCTTTTAAGAATGATTCTAAAAACTAAAAAGAACAAAATATTAAATTTGCAGTATTATGAGTTTATAAATAGTGCTTATGTGAAATTTGGTAGCATATAACTGAATAAGCAGAGAAGGAAATATAGGCCTGCATCCTAACCTGTGAGTACTCAAAGGATAAAGTTTCAACTGTCAAAATCAGAGGCCTAACTTTTATAAACACTCATCATTGGCAAATCATGTCACATACTTCATATTTTTAATTTCTTTGTATTTCTTTTTTATTATATTCTGAGAAAGTTCCTTGAGCTTTATTTAGTTCTATCTTTTCTTTTGATTTTTTTTTTTTAATTCCAGCAAACACACTTTTATTTTTCAAGGACTACATTCTGTTCTGTTTGCTATCTTTTTTACCAACCTTTCCTCCTTTCAAAATCATCTGAATATGCTAGTTTGAGATTTTTGGAAGTTATCTTTTATTCTCTAAATTATACCTATTTCTTCTGGAGTAAATGTCTGTTTGTTCATCTTAGGTCTTTTAGTTTGTACTATTATTTTTCCTCAAATGTCTTCTGCCAAATCTTGGCCATCTACCTCTACACTCAGAATGACAAGGATTACCTAAAGCTTCACACGCTTGGTTGGTTCTCTCTAGAGTACATAAGTAAGGAAAATGGCCAATCACACTTCCATACATGCACTAGTTTTCTAAAGCTACATAACATTACTACAAATTTAGTATCTTAAAACAACACAAATTTGTTATCTCATAGTTTCTGTGGATCAGAAGTAAGGCCCAAGATGACTGGGTTCTCTGCTATAGGTCTCAAAGAGTGAAATCAAGGGATCAGCCAGATTGAATTCTTTTCGGGAGCCTCTGAGGAAGAATTCACTTTCAGCCTCTTTCAAGTTGTTGGTTAAATTCAGTTCCTTGAGATCGTAGGACTGAGTTCCTGTTTCCTTCCACAATGTCGCTTTCTAAAGGCTACCTGTATTTCTTAACCTGTATGTATTACATGTATTCCAGTAATGGAGACTCTCCCTCAGGGCCAATGCTTCTAATACTTTGAATCTTTCTAATTTCTCTTGCTCTGATTTTTAGACAAAAATTTAAACACCTTAAATGATTAGGTCAAGACCTGAATAATCTCTCTTCTTATTATCTCAAAGTCAACTGATTAACCATAATTCCATCTGCAAAATCTATTTTGCCATATAATGTGACCTAATCGTGGGCACAACCCTAGGAGGCAGAAGTCATAAGGACAGTCTTAGACTACTGCCTCTGACACTCCTCCAGAAGAGATTAGAATATGGGGACCTTGTCTGGGTACATTAATATTCCTGCTAGACACCCTAATTATTTTTAGGCAGATCTTTCAGTTTCTTTGAAGAACAGTCCTGCTTCATCCCTGCCCCCTGGGTTACATTCATGATTGGCATTGCCCTGCATGCATAGGGATGAGTCAGGATACTTGACACAGCTCTCCAGGAGACAAATGTCTATATGCGAATTTCCAAATGCTATGTTTTCTATTTGAGTTTGGAGCCTCTCCAGGGCTTTCCCAGAACATTGGTTCCCACTTCTACTAATGACTTTCTCAGATCTCCTTTATTCAACGATATATATTTTTCCTCTCTTTTAGAAATCTGTTAGTAACCAAATTTCTGATCCAAACTCAAGAAGGAAATATGCACATTTTTCTTAAGGGTAAATTTCTATACGTGTAATTGCTTAAACAAAGAGTAGGAAGTTTTTAAGGGAGAAACCTTCTACTTGTGGCCTATAATCTAAGTTGATCTTGAGTCACATAAATTGGCTCTTTGCAGAATTGAGAAAAACAACAATTTCTATGCCCTAAGTAAAACAATTACAATGGGCTATGACAAAGTTTCAGCCTTAGTTTCCAGAAAACTTAGGACTAAGAGCAATCTAGAAAGAGTAATCTTTCTAGTCAAGCCTAGTGATTTGAATTCTTTTAAGTAGTTGTCAATAATCTTAAGTTTAGAGAATAGTTAGAGCACATGGGCCAGAAGGTAAAAAAGATGAGAATCTACAAGTGAAGTCTAGGTAAAACCTCTGACTATAGTTACTTGCATAGAAAATTGACTGGAAGTAAACACATGGATGATTACCAAGTTTTCGGAGGAACTCTATTTCCAAAGAAGCCCTAGATCTAATAAGGCCAACAATAACTTTTGCCCAAGCACACACACAAAACACACACACTCATACACACACCACATTCCTCATCCCGTACCCTCAGACTCATAGCAAAAAGAAAAGCAGGCTGCAAAAGCTGTCCCTAGGAAGGACATTAACCTGAATTTAAACTTCAGAGACAATCCCTTAAGAGGACAAAGCCATAAGCTTAAAACAATACGCTATAAATGAATTAAGTCCCCTTCAATGGGTGTCATCAAGAAAGAAAGTGCATTAAAATTTTTGAATTTTCATTTCCATTTTTTAATCTGATATATTTCAATTTAAATTTCAACTTAATCTTAGTGTATGTGTTTAAATTTTAAAATGTTAGTATAAAAATAGATATAATATGTTTATAAGTTTAACATGTGTGTTCAATTTTACTTTCTTTTATTTAACTGCTAGTGGTATAATCAAAATAATTTGGAGAGTACTTCTCTACAGATGGCTGAAGTGTGAGTTCAGATCACTTTATATAATATTATTAATACTAATAATGACAATAATTACATAAATTATAATTACATAAAAATAACTACATAAATGAGCACTTACTGTATGCATTACTCTCTTCCCAAGAATATGATTATAAATCCAATAAGTAGGTATACATTTTGTCATATTACAGATAAGAGACATGATGGCTATAGAGTTTAATTTGCCCAAGGTCGACTGTCTTAATCAAATAAATTACTCCCATTGGAAGGAGTGGGGGCTTTTTCCACCCTTTCACTAGGGAGCAGAATGGGAAAGATAGGTGCTTCATGCTGATGAGCCCCTTGAGTTTCTCCATTGAGTCAGTTTGATAATTTTAAGCCACCCCTGAACCCTGGCTGCTATAAGAAATGGAATCACAGGCCTAAAGCTAACGGCCTAGGAGCAAGCTCTAAATTTCTGGCATCTAAGCTGGCACTCATTTTTCTTCTCGATTCATACTTCAATTTCAGAAGCTCCTTAAATGGTGAGCATCTCCCAGTATAAATGAATAAATATGATAATTCAATCTAACCAATAAACATGAATGGAGAGAAAAACAAATATGAAATAATCGTGTAGATTTTTCAGACCTTTGTGTACTTAACTCAATTCTCCTTAAACTACCTACTAAGCTTTTAGATCTTGGTTTAGACAGCACCCCCTCTGATAAGCCTTCCTTATCTCCCAAACTAAAGTCAAATTATTTTTTCTTCTTTTGTGCTACCATATCTACCAACACTTTGCTTGCTGTGGTTCATACAACACTGAGTTATAATTGCTATTTTACTTATTTGTCATCTTTACCAAACTGGTAGTTTGTTGAGTTCAGGGACAAGTTTTGCTTATTGTTATAGCTTCAATGTTTCCATAACTCCTAGCATATAATATAAACACAATAAATTCACATAATATGACAAATAAATGCATAGGAATGGATGAAGAAATAAGTTGTTAAATTGATCAACAGATTAGAAGAGAGCAAGATTAAACATGGTACAGGGAATAAGCAAAGTAGGGCCATCAAAAATGTGAGAAAAGTTCTATTTCACCAACTCTTCTAGACTTTTACAACCAGAAAAATCTAGAATCCACTCAGTTTCAGTATACATGTTATTTGTGGACTCATTTAGCCTTGATGATTGCTGGTTATTCATAAAGATTTCTAACAAAAAAGCTTTGCTAGTTAAATGATCAAAATATGCCATTCCAAAATATGCCAATTGGCATATATTATTTTGACTTAAAGGTACTTGAAAAACAGTTAGTGCAAGAAAAACATTCTGACTCTTTTTGTCCCCCCGAAAGCGTGAGATAAATCTCCCATGTGAGAGGTACTCTTTCTGTGCCAAGAGGGTAGAAGGCATCCTTATCACCATGGCTAGCAAATTGGGGGCCAAAAAGGTTATATAAACAAATCTTGTTACTTCTTCACCAATCTACTAGTCCTAACTCAAACCCCTTTGTCTCATCAATTCTTCATGAATGTATTGTTTCTGTGTCTAAAATGTATAAAAGCTACCATCTTTGGTCACTTCTTTGAGTCTCATATTTTTATGAGGTGGCCATACAGACAAAAACAAATTTATTTATTTTCTATTATTCTGCCATGTCAATTTAATTATTAAACCAGCCAAAGAACCTGAAAGAGAAGAAGGAAACTTTTTCTTCCCCCTGGAATAGTGACCTTAAAAGACAGCCGAATGCAGAACTGAGGTCTCTGGCTTCACATAAGCCATCCTGTAATTTTGGTTCACACAGTATCCCACCTTTTGTGTGCATTTAATTCAAACAAAGATCCCAAGACAGGCTGGGGGAAAGCAATCAGTTCTTGACACCTTTTTCTTTGAAATCATAAATCATCCATGGTCCAGTGGTCACTCTAGGCACGAGATGTACCTTGTCCCTTCTTCTCTCAATCTCCCAAAGGTTAAAAGCATCACTCCCAGTCAGAAAGTTTCCACTATAACTTTTAAAATTTACTCCAACTTCAGAATGACCAAGTATAGCTCAGGTACTTGAGGAAAAACTGAAGAGGCAGTATTGCAAATTGTTCATTAGTCTTACATGGCAGGAGTCGACAAAGAGGCAACAAAAATAGAAGACTGATAGTGAATGGATAATGAAATATTTTTGAAATCCTCTCAGTTCATTCATCTAATAATTTAATATACTATGATAGGATCATATCAAGAATGATTTTACAAACATACTTTCTACTTGTGTTAGAATCCCTGTCTCCCAAGTCATGTTAATGATTCTTTTTTTTTTTTTTTCTTTTTAAGTTTAAGAAAATGGGAAAATGGTTTTAAATGGAAAACAATGTCAGGTTTCATTGTGCTTTAATTGCCCATCACTAGCATGGCTCCAGAGAGGCTTTAAACTGCTAGCTATTGACAATCATTTGTGTTTAGACTGTTTTTCTAAGGAGGAAGTCATTTCTGTACAGCTGAAAGCCCTGAAGATCCTCTAGTGACTAATACAAAAGTCATAATAACAAATCTACATGGTGAACTCTAATATAGACAAAAGCCTTTGTCCATATTGGATATAGTGATGAGATTTCTTTAACTCTTAGTGAAAATACAGGCTTTCACAAAATACAAAGTTCCTAGGGACTGTAGAAATGCATAGAAGCGCTAATCAAATCAATGGACTATAAGCAAAAGTACTTAACAATTAAATTAGAGAAACTTAGCAAAGCAAAAATGAAACTGTATTTAACACCGGCTAGGAGCAACAAAAATGAGGATTTCTAACCTCTTTGGAGAAAGAAATGGTAAGGACAGGAAATTCACATGCATTTCACTGAGGATGGAATTGTATGGAAGAAATGGGAAACAAATGAATTCTCACTTGAGTGACATTTTCTACAGTGTGACGTACAGTGTGACAAGATTATTACCAGTTGAGCGAAGGCAATGAGAAACTGTCATAAAGACTAGATTGGAAACTGTGGGTATATAATGGAGTATCTCTACTAAAAATAAGTACTAGAAAAGTCTAGAAAGGAAAGAAGATTTGGGTTTTGGTGTTGCCAGTGACATTTTCTTGGTTGGTGTCCTGTGTCCTTGTAAAGGTCATTCCAGGAATGGTATTTTATGCCTTTAAAGTTTCAAACTCAGTTGTCCAAGTGAAGTGTATTATTTGTCTGGGTTCTGGAGTGACATGATTTTTATAAAAGAAAAGCATCAGGAATAACCAACAATGACAATAATGATTACTGTAAACATTCACCAATAACATTCTACATGCCAGAAACTTCACCAGATGCTATGTGTTCAAGTTCTCATTTAATCTGCACATCTCGATGATATAGACATCACAGGGCAGGACTACCTTAGGCAGGATGGGTCTTAAAATTAGCCTTTAATTATTTAGTAAATGTCACTACTATAACTAGAAAACATAGAGATAGATGTGAATAGATGGATAAGTCCAAAGAGCTTCTACTTTCCTAAAGAGTTTACTTTTTTCTGTTTTAGTATTAAGTCTCAATGACCTTAATACACTTTATTTAAACTAATCACATAGCAAAATCCCAGGGGAAGGATTAAAATATTTAGCATAATCCCAGAAGAAAGAAGAATTATTTGAAGGAGCACAACTCATATGAATCACCGAATGCAACCCCTATTGTATTTTACATTTGAGGAAATTCAGACTCCGGAAGATAATGCATTTTCCAAGGTTGAGAAGATAGTAAGTAGTGGAGTTGGGGTCTAAGCCAACTGGTATCACCAGTGTGCCATTCATTAGGCCAGTGGAGGTCACATTGTGAACACATTTCAAATAGATACAATTTTTTGTTAGCAAAGTCTAAAAACAGGATATTTATAAAACAGATAATTATATATGTTTAAGCTAAAACATAAACAGAGAAAAATATACACAATAGGGAAGGAACATTGGCAAATTCATCAATACTCCAGAAGGATAAATTTGTGGACTTGTATAAAAAACCATGCTTTAATAAGTAAGTGAAAATAGCAACTAGTTCTGATGTACTAGAGTATTAAAATGCTAAAATTTAAAATATTTGTGAAAAAGATTATGATTCAATGATTGATCTAAATAAAGTGTGAAGAGTTTGTACAAAAGACTCCTCAATTATCTTTTCTATTAGATAATCACATATATTCCCTGTCTAACCAAAGCATTTTTCTACTTTTACCTTTACTGAAAAATCCAAAGTGGAGCCAGTAGAGTAAATCAGTAAATCTTTGGGTAACTTGACCTGATGACATCACACAAATTTCCCAAAGTTAGAACAGGCTTGCCTGGTCCTATAGGCTTTCCTCTCATGTTAACTTGTGCAACTCATTTTTGTTAGTACAACCTGTAACTTATCTCATATCCAGAGAGTACATAGGGCCAGTTGATCATCCTAGTTCTGCTCTTTGCCTCAACCGCTATCTGAACCTTGCAAAAAATTCTTCAGAAGTCCATGGATCAAGTATCTGGAAATGATGTGTACATTCTTATGTCTTAGTTTTCTCTGTAATAAAATAAAAGTTTTAAACATGGATACATAAAGGTTTGATTTTTAAAAATAATATAATTCATTTTTGCTTTATCTTTTTTTTTTTCTGATTAATTCCTAATCGTCATGTCTGGGGACATTTCTGCCCTTAAATATTTAATATTTAGTAAATCCTGATAACCTGAATCTAAATTCATTGCTTCCTTTCTGTTTTGAAGAGCAAATGGCTCTGCTTCCCTCAAAAACAATCCCACCTACTTTTCACATGGATATCATCCCTTTGGTGCTTTTTAAGGATTTTGCTCGTGAAATTACTCTGTGTCCCTCTCAGTCACTTGTATCATTCTCGACAACATACAAACAAATTCTGTCAACTAACTTTTAGAAATTCTTCCCTGAGACCAAATACTCTAATTAGTCCTGTTCCATTTCTCATCCCCTAATTCATAGCAAAGGTTAGAAAAATTGTGGTCAGTATTTGTTTTAAATTCTTCATTTCCTATTCATTCTTTTTTTATAATTTACTTTGAAGCAACTTTTAACTGATAAAAATTTACATAAGTAGTACAGAGAACTCCCAAATCTCCTCCACCTGGTTTCTCCAATTGTTTATATTTTACCATATTTGTTTTATCTCTCTCTGTGACTGTATATAACATATTTCATATCATTATTATTTTTCTGGACAAATTATAGACAACTTTCAATATGGTGTTCCTTTTTCCTTAAATACTACAGAATGTAATTTTCAAAACCAGGACCTTTTCCAACATAACTGCCAGACAACCAGCCAAAACAGGAAACCTACATCGATAGATCACTACAACCAAACCTGAAATCTCAGTTAGGTATCTTTTTCCTTCTGGTCCAGGATGCCATCCAGGGTCATGATTTGCATTTAGTTCTGGTATCTCTTTAAATCTGGAACAGTCTTTCGGCTTTTCTCTGCCTTTTATGTCTTTGATCTTTTTAAAGAGTATAGGTCTTTCATTTGGTAGGGCGTCACTCAACCTGGATCTGCCAGAAGTTTCCTTGTGTTCAGATAGGGGTCATGCATTCTTGGTAGAAATACCAGAGAAAGGATGCTGTATCCTTTTCAGAACATAAGGAAGCTTGTGAAAATGATTCTCCCTATAGAAAATGATGTAAACTTCCATCTAGTTGGTGTCTATCTGGTTTTTCTACCTTAAGGTCACCATTTTCCCCTTTGTAAATAAGTATTTTGTGGAAAGATACACCAATTCTAAACTTATCTCCTACTTATGTTGGCTTTGTAATATGTCAGCATGGCCCTTCAACCTGGCATAGGAGTCAGAGAAGCTGCACATCAGTGATGTAAGCCAATAGGTGACACAATGTGAGTATAGAATGGCTGCTGCTTCACCATTTAAATGGCTTCCACCCCTTAAATGAGCTCCAGGATTCTTTTTTGGCCCTGCCTAACTAGAAACATGCCAAGAAGTGTAGTTGACACACACACACACACACACACACAATCTTTTCATGGTTCTACTTCTCTGCTTGGACCATTACTGATCCACTGTTCTCCATCAAACCTCCATCCAGCAGCCTTAGCATCCTTTCATACCTTCTACTTGAATCAGTCATGACTGTGATGTTTCTCAAGTGGCGAGTTTTCTGTATCTATAATTTCTTCTAGATTTATTTGTTAGTTTTTGCTCTAAGAAAGAACTTTCCCTTCTCCCTCATTTATTTATGTCTTTATTTATATGTTATGGACCTATGAATTGCTCTTTCTTTTAATGGATTGTAAAACATTACTTTGAAATTAATTTTGGGGGCTCAGGTGGTCTTAGAGTTGGCCATTGGGAGTCCCCTTCAATCTAGCCCCATGTCCCCTTTGACATATTTCCCTCATTCTTTGAGCACTGCTTTCCTTTCTGGCATAAAAAGATATCTGTGACTCCTTTTGTTCTTTCCCTGACTTAGACCTAGAATTAGCTATTTTTCTAAAAGAGTACTGTTCCTTTTAGTAGAGAATGGTATTTAGACACCAAGCCAAAAATCTTGAACTTCTCTTTGTTTTATACCTTTCTTTCTTCCTGTCCATTATAAACCATGTATTAGTTTTCTATTGCTGTATGACAAATTACCACAAATTTAGTGGATTAAATAACACAATGTATTTTCTCTGTTTCTGTGGATCAGGCGTTCATGCACTGGTTAGTTGTTCAGGGGCTGTAATCAGAGTGTTACTGGGCTGTGAGCTCATCCGAGGCTGGGGATCCTTTTCCAAGATCATTAGGTTGTTGGTAAAAATCAAATCTTTGTGTTTGTAGGGCTAAGGTCTCGCATCAGTTGGGGGTCACTCTCGGGTACCAAGATGCCACTCTCAGGTCCTAGCTGTGTGACCCTCTTACAACATGGCAGCTTACTTCTTCAAAGACAGCAGAAAAATTTCACTCCACTATCTTATGAGAAAATCTCAATCAAATCCCATCATATTCACAGGTCCTGTTCTCACTCAAGAAAAGGAGATTATACTATACAGAGCAAGTACACCAAGGGGTGGAATCTTAGGGGGCATTTTACAATTCTGTATATTATAAATCATCAACAATTTCTAATGTTTCTACTTCTAATATATACCCAAATCTGGCCCCTTGTCTCCATTTCTACTATGGGCCACCATCCTAGCCCATATGTCACTACCATTTCTTTCCAATATTCTAATAGTCTCCTGGTCTCCTTTCCTCTGCTTTTGCCTCTCTATACCATTATCCAAGACTAGCCAGAGTGACCTTTTAAAATTGCACAGAAAAGAATGCTATTAAACTCCTTGAAATCTTCAACAACATCTCACTGCATTCGCAGCAAAATCTACACTTCTTCCTACAGCCTACAAGCCTCTACATTGTCTGCTCTTGCCTTTCTATTGCATGATCTTCCTTTTGCTCTCTAGACACCAGCAACCATCGTCTTTTCCCCCTAGTTTTCAAATAAGCCAAAGTTGTTCCCTCACTCTTCTTTTACACTTACTCTGAACAAATTTCTTTGGCTATTTGCCTCTCAGTTCACATAACATTTCTTTAGAAGAGTCTTTCTGATGCTGTAAGCAACAACATTCAAGTTTAGTCACCCTGAATTACATCAACCTGTTCATTTTCTTCATAGTGTTTATCACTGTCAGAAAGTATATTGTTACCTCTTCACTTACCTGCCCCAAGTAGAATGTTTAGCTCCATGAAGCCAGGGACCATATCTATTTCATTCACTGATGTATCACCAGTACCTAGTATAGTGCTATGCTTCATATTGAGTAGGTGCATGATACATATTATGAAATACATAGAATAATCAGAAATTTGGGAAAATATTACTTAAAAGAACTCAGGCTCTGAGATCATTTTTTAATGTGAAAAACTATACATGCAATACATACTACATACATGTATTTTCTCTCTAAAGTGTTTGTCTGAAAGAATATTTAAGAATTAATATTAAATTATTTCATTTGATAATATTAAAATCCCCATTGGATCTTAGAAGGAAAACATCACTACAGAAACAATTTTTTTCACTACTTCCTCCATTGGTGGCCTGATAGTTTTGCAATAAACATCTGGCAATATTCTCCTACAGTGAATGAACATCCAGCTCCGGAAATTTAGTTTATCACTATTAGCAACAATAATAAAAATATTTATTCTAGACACTCTGCAAGTGGAAGTCTCCTTAACAGCTTTGAATTAATTCTTCTGCCACCAATACAAACAATTCAAATTCTCCCAAAGCCATTCCTATCTATCTTACCGAGACCATCTCATGGGAGATGGTGCAATGGGGCTACTGCTTGCTGGCCCCAGGGTGAGTTCACAGTCTCAAGGGTCCTTCCCCTAAGCTGGCACAAGGAGAAGGAACATGGTTAATTAACCTTGGATATGCTCTGTGAGAACTCTACCTGGGTGGTTTCTGGTACTCTAAATAATTCCAGTATCACCTCCATGTCTTTCTGGGGTGCAGTCCTTAAGAACTTGACTGAAAACAATATGCATCGGTGACATTTTCCGTGGTCACTTTGCTAAGTTAAGCTAGTATATACAACTTAAAACATTTAAGAGCCTCTGGCTAAAGGGCTAAAATGTAACAGGAATGCTTAGAAACTATTTATATGCTTGATTTGTTTTACAGTGTTTTTGGTCTTTAGTTTTGATTGGATTGCTTTACTGAAACATGAAGGGCATTTAGAAGGCAAGAAAGTGAATGGGATACATTTGCAACAATATGCCCTAAAGCCACATCTTAATGTCAGAAGTAAATTATAACAACTTACATTACTGATGACATACATTATAATTCAAAGCCCGGGAACTAAATCAAGGTTGTTCTCACTATGATATAGAAAGAGTTTTCTTTGTATCTTTTGCAACTAGCTGAAGACCTTTATTAATGAAAACGGTATCAAAGGTAACAGAAGAAAATACATATCTCATGGAATTGACAAAAGGATTTTTTTCTGAAGCTTCCCAAAGTCTTTGCATCTGTTTCCCTGAAATTATTCTTTATTTCATAGACCGCATGTTTCTAGTGTTATATATATGTGACTCGCAAAATGTCAAGAGCAAGTAGATGGAGAGTTTGACTTGATCCATTTCTGATGTCAGTATTAAACTGATATTAGCAATGACAGTTATAGAATAATGCTAATGACTATAAAATCAGAGCCTAAGAAATTAGGATATACTTGTCTATACCGTATTTAGTCCCTTAAAAAAAAAAAACTTTAACTCTTGCATGTTCTTCCTGGTTATCTTTGTTGCTGTTGTTTATCTGAAGAATGTTTGTATTCACATTTAAATATTTTAAAATCTAAATCAAGGCATGAATTAGCTCTCAACTTATTAACAAAGTAGTTAGATACTTTATGAAATTTTACTTCATTATCACTATAAACACATTAACATGAGGTGACACCACATATATAAAGGAGAAACGTGGAGCCATCATAGAAGCATTATTCGAGACAACAGTAGATCATATATTCTTTGATTATAGAGTGTATAGAGTCTAAAAATTATACCTTTGCAGGTATAAGGATCCAATGTGGTATTCCACATCAGTAAAGTATATTTGGTAATTGTCAAATCTTAATTACTACCTCTGCTTTCTTCTTTGCATGTGTGTGAGTGTGAATACATGCGTGCATATGCATGTGTGAGTGTGCAGATGCAGCTGAAGTAGAAGTGGGTCTCTGGCACAACTAAACTTCTGTCAGGTGCTCAGTGAGGCATTCAGTCAGAAGAATTCAGCCGTTATGCAGCCTTGCCCCAATAGCTGAATGCAATAACTTGAAAGCCTAAAGAAAACTTATCCTTTTCTTTTAACTTGGTTTTACTTTACTGTTACGACTGTCCTGTGGGTTTGCCAGCTTTCTCTTCTGGTATTCCCAGGACTGGGCTAAAAATCTTGGCTATGAATCCTGGCTAAGAATCCTGAATGTCAATGCTGAAAGGAATACTTGAAGATCATGTGAGAACATCAGTAGAAGCCATGGCAGTGCACCCTCAGGTTTCCCTTTAGGAGAGAACCAAATAATAATATTCAGGGCCTCATATATTATGACTATATATAATAATGACTCTCTGAATTATGTCTGTGAGTACGTTGGCATCATTGGTTCCCTGGAAAACCTAGAAGAGAGAATAAACTCTTTTGATTATTTTGTTGTGATCTAAAGAGAGCCTTACTTAGAGTGGCTACTGTACTAGCTTATAGTAGGAACTAGGAAAGGTGAAGTTCTTCACCATTTGGGATGATGTGCCTTTGAATATAAACTGACTTACAGCCCTGTCTGGGAATGAGGCAGCAACTGCCTGACTACTGGAAAGAAAATGTGTTGGTCGAGGTCTGTAGCCCCTCTCATGTAATATCAGGGTGCTCTGAGCACTTTGAAATGATACTATATCAGACAGTGTCACCTGAAGGAAAAGACCAATCAGAATCAGGACACTGGAGTTCTAGCAATGAATTTACAAAAACTATCTTATATATGTGGAATGCTCCTACCTTTACATATACACTGATGAAACAGGAAGCACTCGATAGCCATTTTTCCATGAAGAACCTGAGGCCTAAACTTACTGACTTAAGATAATTTAGTTCATAAAAAACAATTTTTATTATGTTTATAGCCTTTTATGTTCCATAGAAAATATATTGTCTCTAAATTGGATGCCTTTACAAGATAAGGCATAACACTATAGATTTGAAAAGGATTATGAAACCATCTAGCCCAATGCCTTCAAGTGGTTTATCAGTCTAATCTTAGACACGAGAGCTCAGATTGTTGGAATGTTCTTCTTGACATTGAGCTACAGTTGGGCCTGACATGCACATGCAATCTAGGCCTTGTTCTACTGCTAAGCGGGCTGGTGCAATAACCAAGGACCCAGGCCTTCCAGTCATAGTCTGGACATTATTACTGATTCTTTCTTTGGAATCTATGCTATAGGCAAGTACAGTCATCATTGTTTTAAAACTTGCCACAGTGGGCTGTGTAAATATTAAATGAGGTCAAGCAATTGAAATTGCTTTATTAATTCTAAAATTCTGGGTGGGTATTTTGTAATTGTAATTATTTATTTTAAAGCATATATATTGATGCCATCAAAAAAAGATGATAGTGAAAATTCCCAACTAGGATTGCTGGGTATTTTAACATTTTTCAAAGCTGTAATTCTCTATAGATAAACGATGGTTTCCTGATCAGTACCGACACTGTGATTCTTATAAGCATGAGGAAATACTGGTGGTATCTTGAGTAAGAAGAAATAGCTATTATGTGTTTGTAACATAATGCCTCTTATTTGACCTCAGTCTTTCTCTGCCTATTAAAAGTTGGTCTTGTGATCGTTAATATTGGCTGCCTCTAAACCAAGAGATTCACTTAGAAACTGAATTTCTTCATAGTCTCTGACAAAATCTAATCAAATTGGATTTTATTTGGAACATCGTTATTTAAAAAAACACTCAATGACAGTAAGTAAAATTTGCTTTTCATAGTAACTAATACAGCAAGAACAACTTAAGTTAAAATGTTTTCAGATAATTGTGTAATTGAGGCTTTTTTGTTGTTGTTGTTTCACCCAAGAAAGAAAAATAATGCATTATGTCTGTATAACACTTTACAAAGTATGACAGTTTTACATGTTATCTTATTTGATCTCTACATAATTACTCTGGGAAGGCATGGCAGGCATCTGGATGCTCAGACTTCAGCTAAAGAAGCATGTCTGAAGGCTTGCACCAGATTGCAAGTTACCAAGCAAGTGGCAGGGCTTCTACTTAAAACAAGCACTTCCGACCTCAAATTTTATGGTCGGCATCTCCCAACATGATCAATATCTTTCACGCACCATGTTCCTGCATGGTACATGAGATTTCCTTTGTTTAGAAGATTTTGTTTAAGAATTGGATTCTTGTTACACTGTCTTCAATATACTCTAGGTCACTTGTGCTCTCTGCATCTTCACTGACTTTAATATTAAAATGCTTTAATATCATTAGCCCTATCCTTCCAAACCAGTGAAATAAAAGGATTTTTCTATGTCTCAAACATACATAAAATGCAGAAGACAGTCAAGGGTTCAGTATTGTTGGAGCTTGTTGGGTACATTGAAATCTAATTAGAAAATGACTATAATTTGAAATTAATGAGTAATAATAGTTCTTTAATTGTTCTGGTTTTTGTTTATAAACATAAAAAACACAGTCCATGATTACTTATTTTCTGTCAAGCTAGTAAGGACTTGGAACTTCTGCTTTCTTTCAGTGCTAATATAGACTGACATAATATAATCCATGTTCATGGCCAGTCACCTGAAAATGTTATATTTTCATTCATATTGATATTCTCAAGTCATTAAATTTTCTCTTCCAGAATTTGCATTTCCTCCTCCCACCCCGCTACCCCCCCCCCCAAAAAAAGCCAATGAAGATTGAGGTATATGAGGTTTTTTGTTTCCCTCTCCTATCTTTTGTCATTGATTTTTATATCAGTAATAATCAAACATATTTGTATTCTGGAAACTGCTTATCTCTTACTATGCAACAAATTGATATTAAGAATAGATAAGCATTAAGTTTCATAATAAATCTTCTAAGCCTTCTTCTCCATCTGTCTGTGTTGTCTGTGTGTGTGGCAGGACAACACAGGGAAAGGTGAAGATTTTTAAGAGGATGCCAACAGAGAAAGGTGAAGATGATGCGTTTAGCCAGATTTGAGTCCACATGTAGATTCAGTCGACTTTCTGATAGATATCTCTATGCACGCAGTTCTAATTCTTTTTTGTCCTAGTTTTGTTACACAGTGTAATGGTCTGAATGTTTGCGTTCCCCCAACATTGGTACATTGAAAAATCCTAACCTACAAGGTAACGGTATTAGGCGCTGGAGTCTAGGAGGTGATTAGGGGATGAAGGTGGAGCCTCGTGGTCTCTTGTACAAGGGACCCCAAATATCTCTCTGGTTTCCTTCTACCATATGAAGACAGCTAAAAATGGGAAAGCATTATCTATGAACCAGAAAATGGGCCTTCACCAAACATTGCATCTGCCAGTGCCTTTATCCTGAACTTTACAGCCTCTGTAACTGAGAAATAAATTTCTGTTGTTCATAAGCCATCCAGTTTATGGTAATTTGTTATAGCAGTGTAAACAGACTAAATAAGACAAGCAGTACAGATTCCTCATCCTAAGCAAGGTACCAGGGTGTTTTGAAAAAAGGGTTATGAGTAATGAAATATTAAGTTTTGTATTGGGTAAAAAAATACTTGTGAAATCCTTAGAAAGTACAACATGGGTTTGAACTGTTAAGGTCCACTTACATACAGATATTTTTTCAACAAATATATCGAAAAATTGGGGGGAGATTTACAACAATTTGAAAACAACCACATAGTTTAGAAACATTGAAAAAAATAAGAAAAAGATATGTTATGAATGTGTAAAATATAAGTACTTTCTCTTCCCTGTGATTTTAATAACATTTTCTTCTCTCTAGCTTACTTTATTGTAGGAATACAATAGACAATAACTACAAAATATGTGTTAATCTACTGTGTATGTTATCAGTAAGGCTTCTGATCAACAGTAGGCTGTTAGTAGTTAAGTTTTTAAGGAGTCAAAAGTTATACATGAATTTCCAACTGCACAGGGTAGTCAGTGCTCCTAACCTCATGTTGCTCAGGGGTCAACTGTGTTTGTAAGACAAGCAGGGTTTTACACCCCAGTTCTGATGACTTGGAAAGGAGCACAGCCAGTTCCTTTAAAGCAATAAAGTCATCGAGTCCAGGTGGCTGCTTTTCTTTGTTATTTTAAATAGCCTTTAAGAGTCTTTCCAAATGAGGAATGCTCATCAGATAGAGTTACATAACAAGGCATTTACATTTTAATAGTTTGCTGATAAATTCTATTATCAAAATCAGATGCAGAGGCCATGCTACAATGGTCAAGATATGATCAAATTCTGTTAGTTCTTTAAAGTTACTTTGAAGTATACTATTCTGAATATTCACCACTGGACTCCATGGCACTAAGTTACAAAGCCAAAGTATAATATTAATAAATTACCACTATATAAGTTTCAGTTGTTTCTAAAGAACTTTCTTATGTGTGTCTCAGTAAGTAATTTTTATTGTGACCGTTTTTTCCATCTAGAAATTTTTTTTACACCTTTTCCTTTTTCCTCTTGTTTCAAATTTTTGCAATGATATGCCTTGTTACATTAATTTCTCTGAGCATCTTTTAATCAACAGAATTATGTCTTTTGTTTCTATAAAATTGTCTAGCATTATTTCTTCAATAACCTCCCCCCCCCAAAAAAAAACCCCTTTTTTTAATTTGTTCTCTTTTTTGGAACTTATATTGATAGCATATTAGCTTGACCATGACCCTCTAATTTTATTTTATTTTATGTCTTATGGTTATCAGTCATTTTTTCTTTACTTTCAGGAAGAAATACCCAACTTTATCTCTCAACCTTTCTATCTTTTAAAAAATTTTCCAATGTAATTTTTAATTTCTAAAAGCTTTTTATTCTTCTTTCACTTCTCTTGTATTTATGGGATCTTATTATTATTTTATAGACACATATCTGTATTGATCTCTTAGAGAATATAAAATATATACCAGAGTCTGTACTTAAAATCTTGTTGAATCATATGAAATTTCTGCTATGTGATTATTCAATCTACAAAAATAGCAGTTTTGTTACCTTCAGAGCAATCGGAATTCCAGTAACACACACCTCTAGGTCCTTTTCACTGCTGAAGAAATAAATTTCAGTTTCATATGGTTCAATCTATCTGTAAATATATTTTACACACACACACACACACACACACACTCACACACACAATTTCTGTTCTCTGTGTTGTCCCTGTTTTTTCTGAGTTTCTTGTTAGCATTTATTGACTTTGAGCCCTAACTTTGATGCTAGAAGCTCTTCTAAATATCTGATGATGTCTTACTGAAAATCCACATTAAAGAATTAAGCACCTAGCAATTAAGTGTGTTCTCTGTGTGCTTGGAAATGACTTGTGGATGGGTGGCTTTAATGTGGGGAGATGATATGTGAATGGAGTTGTTTCATTGTTGAAGTCCTAAATGTTAGTCTCAGTTAATAGTCTCTTTAGTCTCTGGTTTAGTTTATGGGCTGGCTGCTGGACCACTGAGAATGAGCTTGAGATCTTATATTCTATATTTTTTGTACATTTTTACTCAAATCCTCTGTTTTAAATCCAGCTCTTTAAATTCTCTTTTCTCTACTGTGTCAGCTGTTCTATATCCATATCCAATTTATGCAGGGCATCAACCTCTATTCTTTCATTAGGGTGGAAGAAGTAGTCAGTCACTGGGCTCTCAGGGGTGGGACTTGGATCCTGGAGGTCTATCTGGCCCCTGTGCAGGCAGATTTTTGAGGAATAATGGCATTTATTATCTTTTATAATGGTATAAAATTTATAAGCTTGTGGCTTTGGGACCTTCTGATTTACAGATTTCTTGCTCATGAAGCTATTTTACCAGAATTTGATATACCCTTGTGAGAGAAATTCAAAGAGACTGATGACCAGTGTATTCCCTTGGATCTTTGTTTCGGGGTTATCTTGGCGATACTTGCTTACTGATTTATTAGTACCAGTGGGAAAACAATCTTGGACCAAGTCTGAGTAGTCATTCTCACCAATCTTCAAAGCCATACTGACTGTTTTGGCCTGACTGGATTGCCCCATTTCCAACACTGTACTCTAGTGCCCCATTTAGAGTACCCAAGACCAATTTCTGAGACCTTCTGTCATTTTCTGAGAGCTCGTGTTTGACTCCTTGTTTGTACTCACCTCTGCAACCATTTAGGATTTAGGTTCTCTTTAATCTCGGTCATTCTCAATTTTTTCCACTCCTAGTCACTTTGCTTTTATGGATTTATAATTTTTTGTTTGTTTGTTTGTTTAGCTTTTTTTTTTTTTGGTAGGATTCGAAGTGGAAGCATATACAAATGCATATGCTCTCTGCCATGTTTATCCAGTTGTCTTATAAACATATTTTAAGACATCATATACATACAATAAAATCCACCTATTTTAAATGTAAGGTATGACAACAATTTAGACTTTAGATGTTTAAAATGCCCTACTCAGTAATGAAATGTAGAACCATCATAATTACATGTACCTTTTCTACCTTAAATCAACATAGATAAATATATGCTTTCCTACTGGTGAGAATAGAGGGAGAGTTATATGCCTTTAACGATTAGAATAATTGTTGATGTTTGGCATAGATCTGTATGAAAATAAATGGGAGACAAATATAGTTGGAAATATAGTGAAATATAATGGCCAATAACAGAGCTATTGTTTATGGATAAGCAATCATGATAAAAACATAAGAATATTCTATACTGTACTACTCAATAATACTTCATTGGTGCCTACCATTTTTTCAAAAAAAAAAAAAAAAGCAGAAAGGATATCCTCTAGTTTTTCTGGAGCAAGAGAAGGGGAAATGAGCAAAAGTGGGACTTGACCAAATGATTCCTGCCTCAAATGAAACAAAGGACTGTATAAAAACATCAGGGAAGCTTAATATTTGTAACAGATGCTCTTTTAATGGCTGCTGATAAAGCATGACAGGCATTTTGAGAGCATCTGATACATTTCTCACAAGCTCTTTGGAAATATTAGAGGGGAGTATATAATATATCTCCCCAAATTTCTGAACATGTGTGTTTTAATATTATTTTAATGATAAAGCATACATAAATACAAATACTTGTATTTTTAATGATAATGTCTTTAGTAATGGGACCACAAACAAAGATTTACAGACATCAGGCAGATATATAAATCGCAGAGTGGAACAGCCTCCTAAAGACTCTCAAATTTAAAATGTTAAAAATGTATGAAAATAAATTTAAAAATGAATAGATAAATTGTAAAACTGATAATTAAATTAAAATAAAATAAATAAAATAAAACAAAATAAAAGAAACCCAATTCTGTAGGTGCTTATAGACTGCAGACAATCAGTTTAATCTCTAGTTTAGGAAAAAATGAGTGAGTTCTCAGAAGCTAACAGCCTAAAGAAACAGCAAATTCTATCCTGCACCTAATTTTTAACTCAAAATTTACTTACATTTTATATTTTTTTCTCACCTTTTTTTCCTTCCTCAGAATGTTTCTCTTTTTTCCTACTTCTCTAGTATTCGCTTCTCATGCCTTTGTCCCTTTCTTCTTTCCTATTATTATTCTCCCCTCCTTAACTCACCATGATGTGAGTGGAATGATGTGTTATGTATATAAGTATTCTTATAAAGATTGAATCAAATTGAACCTCTCTAATTGGCTCGTTTTCCTCATGAAAAACTTTTGATGGCTTCTCCTTACATATAGCACAAAAACAATATTGCTTAGCCCCCCATTTAAGGTCTTCAACTGATCCCCACTTGCTTTACCAGCCTTATTTCTTAGGACCTTCCAGATACCTTCCAGAATCCAAAGTTCATGAGGCCACAGTAGCCAATGAGCATGCAATGCATACTGCTTACTCTCCACTAGTTGTCTATGTTCCTTCGATTTGCCTAGAACATACCAGGAATATTGTAAGTGTTTAATAAATGAGTCAAAAATAAATGAGTTGATGTATTACTATTTCTCAATTTAATAATTTAAAAGCTAATTTTAAATTTGCTTATGACTCATTATTTTTTCTTAATGTCAAAATAAAGCTATTAAAACTATAAAATGTATCTTTGCATTTTCCTGCCCTGCCGGTTTACTTGTTTGATTAGACAGATGGCACTAGGTGTTTGACTTTGGCATGTGGTTAATGGGCATGGGTGGAAAACAGGAAGTGAGATAGATTTCCAAGTTCAGAAACTGTTGACTAGTAGACCATAGTTCACTTTCACTGCTAAGAGATTTTGCTGGCAATGTTTTAATCATTCTGAGCACTTTTCCATTACATGAATTTGCTATATAAATTCTTATGTTTTCATTCACGTAGTGCACTCTTTCTTTCCTTAATCTTCTGGATAGAATCTTGCAAAGAGAGTAAACAGACATTTCCTTGCCATTTACAAAGGGCTTCTTTTGCCCAAGAAGTCCACAATTTAGACACAAATAAAATATGAAATATGACACATTATACTTTGAAATGATCTTGTACCAGTGTCAACTATAGAGAATGAGTGTTTGGGAAATTTCATGGTTCTTATCCAAATTTTACATCTACTTCATAGAATCTTTTTTCTCACTCATTTGCCCTGATATTTTTATAGACATTAATATAAAAAGAACAATTTAGGTTGTTTTAAAAGATCTAAAATCCGATTTATCTATGAGACACACTTCAAAACACAAACCAATTTTTCTATAGTAATTCTGTATCAATATTTTCTGACAGAAGACAAATGTTGTCATTATTTCACCACTTCTTACCTTTATAAAAGTTTAGAATTTTACAAAATAACTCTCCTTTACATGTCAAAATAATAAGTTGGTAAAAAGAAAAAAAAAACTGCAGCAGTTTTTATATCTGGTGGCAATGATGGATAATCCAGGTGTGTTGAGATATAAATGGGGCACACACAGTATTGACAACTAAAAAAAAAAGTGAATACGATTTTAATGGAGAAATGTATCATTTTATCAAAATCACAGATATAATTTTTTTAAAAGCTACTTTGACTTTTAATTTGATTGGCTATTCTGAATGATAGAAGATGGAAATCAGGCCTATCTAAAAGTCATCAGTCTCCATCTCGTAGTTCATTGGCTCACATACAGACCAAATTGTTGGAGAGTTTGCACTCAGCAATATTGGGAAAGAGAACAAAATTATGCTTCCGGCCTTCTATTTTTCTTTTCTAAGTCCTTTTTTTAGATCTCTTTTCCTATTATCCACTCCCCAACATGCATGCAGAGTCACTCAATGTACTTATACCGTCTTAGCCCTTTTCACTGAGGACATCTGATAAATTTTTTTCTGGGTAGGTGCTTAGGAACTTAATGTGCTATAGTGATCAGGAGAATTAGAGATTAACAAAACAGCCCAAGCAGAAAGACAATGAAGACAACGTATAAGTCAGCAATTGTGAGATTTTAAGAAATAATTTGGGGAGAACCTTTCTAGAATTTTAATTTCAAGATCCAAATGATATGTCTTTCTCTGAAATGGTGTCCATAACCTTATGAAGAAACAATTGTGTTGGATTCATATTTTATGTGTGAACTGAAGTTTGTAATCAGGAGAACTGGCACAACTTTAGTTTTCTGGGTATTTTAGCTGGAGAGCTCCTGGTAATTATTCATTGTGTCCAATCAAATGTTACACCTTGCAGCTCCACTTCCTTCTAGGCACCCATTCCTAATGCTCTCCAGATAAACGACCCTCTCAATTCATTCTGTAAAGCAAACTGATTCCCATGGAACACTCAATTCTTAGGCTAATCCTTAGAGTTTCTAGATTAAAAAAAAAAAATCTCTCATCAATTTAGTTGTTTGTTCCTAAACCTGTTATGCTAGTTAGACTTGTTAATATAATTATGTAATTTAGTTAACTGAAAACTATGAAAAATAGCAAATAGTATGCAAATATGCAAGCAAAAAGAGTACTGTGAATTGTTTACCACCAACAGTGGTTCACTGATGAAACCACACATCAGGGAGGCAGAAAAGTAAATTATAACTCTGCTGCAGATTCCTCAGTGGAGAAATTGTTTTCTATAGCACCCATAGTTACCCTTCCAACTTGATACAAATTCATGATAGTATGCTTTCTGGGTTAGTTTGATTCCATTAGACTATAAATTCCAGAAGAGCAGGAACTTTGACTTTGTATTCACTGCCCTGTCTCTAACATTTAGATGAATGTCTGGAAGATATCCATATTACAATACTATTGGTTGAATGAACAACTTATTCAGTTTCATTATGAACACATCATTTTCCATGAAATAACAAAATGACAATGAAATCAACTATTACACAGTGGACCCAGGAATAAACAATAATGATTTTCTATGGAGCTGAAACAGAGAGGAAAGCTAGGAGCAGAGAGAGATTATCATACTGCAGCATGATAAGGACTATAAAAACCAAAACTGCATACAAAACCAGTCTTGAGCCTTGAACATCGAGAATATCTAGTTTGTTTGTCCCATCGGGGTCAGCTTCTCCGAGATGTAATAAATTAGATACTGAAAATGCAGATTTCCCTCCCAACTTGCATTTATTGTGGCAGCACATTTAATCTCTGAAAAGTTACCCATAAATCAAAACAAGTAACTATAGAGGAAACACTGAAACTGTAATAGGTGGGCAATAACTTTAGAAGACTAGACAGCTTATCTCTAATGTTTCTGTAGGTAATCTGAAACGTGTTCTAGAAGAAAGTGACATCATGGCAACACTCTGGCTCCCTTTACAGGAAGACTTCTTAGTCTCCTCTTCATCAACCACATGACAGATGACATTCCTCAGTCTCAAAGGTAAGCCTATGGTTATTCAGAATATTACACCATTTATAAATATATCTTATATCTGATACTCTGGCACTCAAAATTCATATTGAAATTTAAAAATATGAAGGTTACATTATTATGTAGAGGTTTAGGGTACTAGACTCACCTTCCTACTGTAAATTACTATGAAATTGAACCAAGTACATAAAAAACTGTTTCAGATGTTGAGCACAGGACTGTGATCCTTGAGAGAATACAATGCATGAGACTCACTCCACATTCATTTATACTTTATGCTACAGTAAAGGAGGTAGAAGCCAAGAAGAGTAGTGACAAAACTGAATTAAGGATGTGAACATAAGGGTGTAAACAATAAGGGTTGTTGAAGTATTTGGAATCTGAGAGGCATATTACTAGAAAAAAGGAAGCTCAGGGAGGAGATAAGAGGGAAGAATGCAAAAGTTTGTGTGGGCATTCCATACAGTTCTCAATCAGGGGCTGAAATGTACATGCAGTCTGAAAGGCTAAGCAATGAATGGTGGTTTGGTAGCGAAGTGTTAGAATTACCAAAGATTGCATAATACTGGGAGATAGTGTTATGACCCAGTCAGAGTGGATGGACCACATAAAGGTAAACATTAAGAGTAGAGACCATACAGTAAAGGAAGGGTCATTCTCTAGAGTGAAGAAATCATATTAGAGTGAGTGATGCACTCTGGGACTAAAGGCAAAACTAAAATAGCTCTAATAACAGAAAAGAACAAAAAGCACAGGAAAAGGTGAAGATGTAGATAAAAATAAAAGATTATCATTTTATCTCTTCTATTAATCATATTTTATGTAAAATGTTAATTCTAAGACTACAATAAGTTAGGATGCATATTATAATAAAAACTGATATAGCTTACAAAGTCAATAAATTAAAATGGATGCTAAAACAGTCATTTAACAAAAATAAGTCAGGAAAAGAAGAAGAGAGGAACAGAAACCAGATGAGACAAAGAGAACACAAATACCAAAATGGCAGACATAAACACAACTACATAAAAATTATGTTGATGGTATTATGGACTAAACACCCTGTTATAAGGCAGATATTCTTAGACTAGATGAAAAAGAAAAAACAACTATTTGCTGTCTACAATAGATTCATTTTAACTATAGAGACACAAAGAAAAGAAAAGAAAAGAGATGAGAAAAGATATGCCATACAAATAGAAAATATAAAAGCTTGTGGGAATATCAGACTTCAAGACTAGGAGTATTAGCAGAAATAAGGAAGACTATTTCATAATGATAAAAGGGCTAATTAATAAAGAACATATAACAATTTTAAGTGTATAAGTACCTATAACAGAGTTCCGAAATACATTAAACAAAAACTCACACATCTAATGGAATAAATAGATAAATCTATAATTGTAGCTGGAGATTGCAATGTCCTTCTTTGAGTAATTAAGTAATAAGGATATAGAACATTTAAACAGTACCAACAACCTAGTTGATATTTGTGGAACAACAACTGCAGAATAGACCTTATTTTCAAGTACATATGGAACAGTCATCAAGAGAGATAATATGCTGAACCATAAACAAAGTCTCAATGTCTTTTTAAGGACTGAAATTATAGAGAGCATATTCTCTGACCACAGCTTAATTAAATTAGAAGTCAGAAATAAAATATATGTGAAAAATCTATAAATTTTTCTTTATTAATTTGGAAATCGAACAACAGTTTTTTAAATAAACCATTGGTCAAAAAAGAATCATAGGGAAATAAAGAATTTCAAATTGAATGTTAGGGAAAAGAAATATGTCAATATCTGTTGAATGCAGTTAAAATAATGCTTAAAAAGATTAGATTAAACATGGTAGAGTGAGAGACGTTCCCACATCTCTCCCCTTGAAACAACAATAAGCTGAACACCTAAAACTCAACAAAAAAACACCCAAAATGCTCACCAGCACATCTGATATGCATGGGATCTGCACATAAGAGCTACCACAGGTCAGAACCCCGGGTGTCGGGCAGTGAACTGGGAGAAACAAAGAAGCTGCCTCTAGCCAGAGCTACTTGTGGTAGGAGGAGGAGTGGAGAATGTGTGGCAACCTCCATGAACAGCCCTGCCTGGGAGTACTGTGAATTCCACATGGCCGATGGCAGTGCCCAGTCATCAGGGCAGAAGGCAGAGAAACAGGGATGGCAGAGAAACAACAGTTGATTTTTACCAGCCAAGGTTGCAACCCAAGGCCGAGCTGCAGCTCCAACCCAGCCCAGAGGGCCCCTCCCCCCATACTGTCTGAGACTGATCACCAGAGAGCCCCAGGGGAATGTGAGCAAATGGTACCGAAACTGTCAATAACACTGACAGGAACTGAGACTGAGGGTAGCGAACATGATTAAACATTTATAAGGGGAAAAAAAAGACATTATTAACACTCTATATAAAGCAGAGATCCAAGAAGCTTAGATGCCACCTACTGGAAATCAAAAGAGAAAAATCTTCTTTGCAACAGGCGAGGGACCATTATATAATAAATATTCTTTCTGGAAAGAAAAAAAAAAAAGCAGAACACACTTCCATTAATGCCCAGGCAGAGAAATAGCCCATTAAACAACAAAACCAAGGGGACAAGGCTTCTCAGAAAGAGAGAAAAATCTCCAGAAAATAAGCTTATAGACATAGAAATATGTGACTTAAATGACAGAGAATTCAGGATGGTACTTCTGAAAAATCTCAATGAGTTCCAAAACGAATCATATCAACAATCAGGAATTGAGAAAACAACTAGATGAGCAGAGCAAGGAGATTGAAACCCTCAGAAAGAACAGAATAGATCTTCTAGAGATAAAACAAACAAACAAACAAACAAAAACACAGCAAGAGTTGAAAAATGAAATAGCGAGCTTGGGAAATAGAGTCGACCAAATGGAGGAAAGGACCAATGATATCGAAGACAGAAATCTAGAAATAAAACAGAAGGAAGAAGAGAGAAACTGAAGAATGAAAAATAAAGAGAAATACAAGACTAGCTGATGCCATCAGGAGAGGAAACATAAGAATAATGGGAATTCTTGAAGGTGAAGAAAAGGAGCAGGGATTAGAAAGCATTTTCAGACATATAGTTGGTGAGAATTTCCCAAATCTAAAGAACGAGCTGGAGCTTGGAATTCAAGAAGTCAACAGAACACCCAATTATCTCAACACAATAAGGCTTTCACC